>NC_061781.1:0-137500 GCF_022458985.1 Mugil cephalus
GATTTCTAAAAGTTATAGGGAAATATCTTAAGCAGAGTATATATATGGATACCTCAGAAAATAAATCAAAACCATATCCAACATCAGGCTGGTCGACCCATCGGACCCTCCATTGGACCTTTCCCTTCCTAGCATTACTTTCCTTAAACACCCCGAAAACAAAAAGAAAACAACTGAGGTTCCAATACATCCACTTTCTTAACAAGCACATAACTCAATTACATTTTTTACAACATTGATAAAACAAAAGTATGTTGCACTGTGATTCTATTCCACTTTGCTCCATTCGTTTCCCACTGGCACTGCAAAGCTTCATCACAGTGTCCTAGTTCAGGGTCCTTCAGTCCCCGAACACCCAGCTTCTCACATTGATCCTCCTTCAATGTCCTTCTAAGTGGAGAAAAGACAGCACACCAGTATCTTTGCAAACATTAAAACGAATAGACACAATATATTTAAAAACAAACATCAACACACACACATTTCTCCCTTGACTCTGTGGATGATAAACTGCCCCAAGACGCTGTTTAATACCCAGTTTCTGTAAAATCAATTTCACAGTCTTATCCACAAACTCCTTCCCGTTATCCGAAGATATTCGATCAGGAAGTCCCCACCTGCTTATGACCTCCCTGCACAGAAACTTTGCAACTGACTGAACATCCTTCCGCTTAGCTGGACAAGCCTCAGGCAATCGTGAAAATCTATCCACGACGACCAACATGTACCTCTTACCTCCAACTGGTTTTATCATATCGACAAAATCCACCACCAACTCACGCATTGGACCCCTTGGCGTTGGAATATGACCTGGAGGAACCATCACACCCCTCCGAACATTATTTTTCAGACAGATAGTGCACCTGCTTATAACATAATCAATTTGCTCAAGCAAATATGGTGCCCAAAATCCATACTCTTTTATAATCTTCCTCCTAACTTCCCCCCTTGCAACATGGGCTAAGCCATGTGCTTCCTGAATCATCAATCCCAACAGGTCTGGAGGTGCTACTATCAGTCCCTCATGATTTCTCCAAAGACCAGTAGAATCCTGTGTTGCCCCTCGATCTACCCACAACTGTTTATCCACCTCAGAGACAGCTTCCTGCATTAAGACCACATCTTTCACTGTAATCTTATCCTCCAAATCTACTTCATGTGTGACCAAGAAAACTTTACCCAACTTCTCAGCTCCTGTCACTGCTTTTGCAGCCTCATCAGCCGCTTTATTACCCTGAGTGACTCTTGACACATCCTTCTTATGTGCTGCACATTTAGCTATTGCTATTTCTTTAGGTTTCATCATAGCATGGAGAAGTTTCATTATCTGAGTGTGATGCTGTATTGGGGAACCATCTGTTTTCTTAAACCCTCGATTTTTCCATACCGATCCAAACAAATGACACACATTATGAGCATATGCAGAATCTGTATAGACCGTCACACGCTTGCCTTCTGCTAAAAGACATGCTTCAGTTAACCCCACCAATTCGGCAAGCTGCGCTGATGCAGGCTGCGGTACCACTTCCGCTTTCTCAACAACAAATCCTGTTCCCTGGGCTTTTACCACCGCATAACCAGCACTCAAATTATCTCCCACACGATAACAGGACCCATCTGTCCAATACTCTACATCTGCCTCACGCAGTGGGAGAGCTTTCAAATCTGACCTTAATCTTGAGTATTTCTCTGCTTCTTGAACACAATCATGTGGTTCACCATCTTCTGGAGTTGGCAAATTCTCAGCTGGATTTATCGTAACACATCTGACTAATGTGACATCCTCCTGTTCTAAAAGCCTATTATAGTCTCTAAGTCTAGGCATGGTCAACGTATACCTGCCATAGTTCAAAAGATTTCTGAGACTATGATGAGTAAGAATTGTCACTGGATATCCCCTCGTGACCGAAGATGCTTTGTCATACATTAAATAGACTCCCACCATTGCTCTATAACACAGTGGTAGTCCAAGTTCAACATCTGAGTAAGCAGTAGAATAATATGAAATAGGTTGAGGACTGGTCCCTGTACCGGTTGGCTGACAAAGAACTGCACATGCATATTTTCCTTCAGCTGAAGTAGATACGTACAACAGAAAATTCTTAGAATAGTCTGGAAGTGCTAACGCTGGAGCTTCTTGTAACCTCTGTTTAATCGTTTCAAAGGCTAATAAACCATCCTGTGTCCAGAGAAGATTACAATGAAGTTGAGTACTCCCAGTATCTTTAATCATAGCCCTTAAAGGTCCTGTCAAACTTGCATAATCTTCAATCCATGCTGAAGAGTAACCAGTGATACCGAGGAATGTCATCATCTCCCTGACTGTTCGGGGCTTTGGAGCCTTTCGAATAGCCTCTAAATGACTGTCAGAAATACTTCTGTGGCCCTGTGATATTGTTTGACCCAAATAAACTACCTTCTCCTGACAATATTGCAACTTCTTCTGTGAGACCTTGTGACCATTTTCTGCCAAAATCTGCAACAGCTTAATTGAGTCTTCATGACATGTTTTTTTATCTGGTGAACAAATAATAATGTCATTTACATATTGAACCACTGTACTTTTTAATTTTTGATCTAGTCCTGCCAAATCATCTTTCAATACTTTATTGAAAATATGAGGACTATGTTTAAATCCATGTGGCAACCTTTTGTACACATAAAACTGTCCCTTGTATGTGAACCCAAACAAACCCTGACTTTCTACACTCAGTGGAACACTGAAAAATGCACCACATAAATCCAGTACTGTAAAATGTGTAGCATTTGGGGGAATTTGAGCTAACAAAGTATGCGGATCTGGCACTTCTGCTGGAAAATCGGCTACTACTTCGTTCACAAATCTCAAATCATGAACCAAGCGATAGGAATCATCTGGTTTCTGTAAAGGCAACAATGGCGTATTGCTTATAGGATTTTGAGTTATCTTCAGCACATCTGCTCTCAGAAGTCCTTCAAGCTGTGGTTCAATCCCTTGAACTGCCTCTTCTTTCAGTGGATACTGATTCTTCCAAGGAGGTCTGGCTCCAGGTCTAAGCTCCACTTTCACTGGTTGAGCTGATTTAACAAGACCAATATCAGTACTGTATCGAGACCACAAACATTCAGGTACTTGCTGTAACATTTCTCTCCTCAAAACGTCTGCGTCCATTTCAACCCCACATATCGTTTCATGTGTCATTTGGACAACTTGTGGTCGCCCATGTCCTTGAGCAGATATCATAATCTTGAGAAACCGCTGATCCTCACTCTTCCAGATGGCAGAATTCCCTCTACTGGTGCAAAAACAGCTTTTACTGCTTCCGCCATCATTTCTCCTATATCTTTCTGTTCATATTCTTCAGACACCATCAAAGTCACATGTGGTACACTCTCTTTGATTTTATATTCTTCGCTCACATATTCATTCATATCAACCATCATTGCTGCTCCTTGTGGTCCCAAAATTATACAAGACGAGGTGAGTTCAACTTCTTTTGGTTGATGACTTATCCACTCCTCACAATTTGACTGGGCAGCGTCCTTAAAATACTTGAGCGTACAATGAAGCGAATAGTCTGGAAGTTTTGCATCAGGCATATTTGCTACAATGAACTTCTCCCACAATTTAACAGGTTCCAAAAACTCTGCACTAAGATCTCCAATCCAGCATACTGAAGAGGCCTCCACATCTGTTGTCATCAATAGTTGGTAAGCAGTATCAGATGGCATCTCCACTAAACAGCCGTCGGGTGTACACTTTATAACACACTTCAATCTGCATAAAGCATCTCTTCCTAACAGTGCAATAGGTGTGTGTTCTGAAACCAATATAGGTATTGTAGTCTTTTGATTTTTATAACAGAGCTCAATTGGTTTTGTAACAGGTACCAGCTGTTTCACTCCCTCAAACCCCGACCAGACATAGGGAGGTGTATAGCATCTTCAGGCCGAATACAGGTGAAAGCCGCTCCGCTATCTACCATCACTTCTAATGGTCTATTATTTACTTTCACCATTATTGTTGGATCTTGTTCCGGCCCTGACACTACCAGCTGACACCCCCCTTTCGAATTTTCCAGGCACCCCTAAAATCCTTGCTCTGGACCCCTATAAGGGTTCGCCGGTCCCCGGATTATCAATTGCTGACCTCTGAATCCTCCTCTTGCATTTCCCTGAAGTTTCCTCTGAAATTTCCTCCTGGTCTATCACACTCACGAGCAAAGTGTCCAAACTGTCCACAGTTATAACACACTTCTGAGAACTGTTGGAAATTAAAGTTTCCTCTTCCTCTTCCAAAGGTTCCTCGACCTCTTCCTCTCCATATTTGCAGCTGGCCAAAAGTTGGTTGTGTGTTATAAACAACAGGGACCACTGGGGACGGTTGAGGTGATTGAAACTGAACCTGGTTTGGCTGCAATTGTGGGTGGCGGCTGATTTTGTTCAGGCTGGCTCTGTAAAACTAAAGCCTGCTTCTTCTCCTTCTTCTTGTTATCCACCAATTGTATTTGATTGAGTTTCCGAAGAGTTTCTTGATCTTGTTCCTTCTGATCATACTCCTTCTTTCTATACAGGTCCACTTGATGTGCTACATGGTCTGTATATACACCCTTCGCCATATTTCCAAAACCAACCACTTCTGCCAATTTGCTCCGCACTGGTAGAGGTAGCCCCTTCTGTATCTTGGCTCGCAAAATTGATTGCTCCATTTGACTCTCCTCTGGATCGTTTCCTGTGACATTTCTCCACACCTGATAGGCTCTTGACACATAGGCTCTCGGATTTTCTTCCTGTCCCAGTGGCTCAATGAGAATGTTGTCGGGGTGTATATTTGTCGGAAATGTATCTTTCAATGCTCTCCATACTCGACCTCTATTTGCTGCAAACAGCTCTGAATCATTTACAGCAGTTTCCACATAACGGTTTAATCCAGCTCTCTGCAAAATCTCCCCCATGGCTGGAACCCCAAGTATATTAGCCAGCAATCTCTTAATGTCTCCTACTGCAGCTTGCGTCCCCACCATGATCTCTTCCAACTTTGAGATCCAAGGGTGTGCTCCATCTTGAAGAGTAGGTAACTTCTCAAGTATATCTGACATGTCAGTACTCTGCCAAGGTTTATACTCCAAGTTCTGACCTCTTATGACAACTGGACACATCTTACCAGGCTTCTTCTCTTTCCTTGAACGCAGTTCATATTCCTTGTCCTGTTTTTGGGAACCTGTTTTCCGCAACTCTTTCTTCTGAATCTGCAGTTCTTGTAATTGGTCTTCTAATGCCTTCCTTCCTTTTGGTGTAGTGCATTTGTCCAGACATCTACAGCATCGATCTATATTCTCTTCAACTTCTCTTAAAATCTGTCGTCTTTCTTCTTCTCTATAAGCAGTTTTTATCTTAGCAGACTTCAAAAGAGTAGGACTCTCACTTTCTTCATCACTTTCCTCATTCTCAATCTCATTTTCACTTCCACTTTCACCTTCAACTTCACTTTCATCTCTCAGTTCCATTCTTCTTCCTGTTGTACCTCCTCTTCTTTCCGCTCTGGCCAGTAGTTGTCTGACCGCTGGATCATATCCTCCCATGGCTTCTTCTTCATCACTCTGATCCTCCACTTCTCCAAAATCCATCATTTTAATTCTCAATCGTCCTCCGGTCTCCAAACGTGTCATTTTCTTTTTACTTTTTGTACTTGGATACATCCTAATAGTTGTCTCTGCTTTCCCCCACTTCTATAACCTGCTCAGCCTCATTCTTAATGTGGTAATTGCCCTCTTGACTAATTACCGGAAGCTGAGGATAAACTTCCCTGAGCTCCATCTCCTTCTTATACGGCGGAGGTCTCTGTACTGGAACTACATGTGAAAAGGGTGCATCAATCTCTGCCATTAACTTCTCTGTTTTCTTCACATTCTTTTTCATTTCATCTACCGTCTTCTCTTCACAGTCTTTCTTCTTCTCCATCCATTTCTGTCCCTCCTTCTCAAACAACTGGAGAATGCCAAGCTCTGTCTGTCTCTTCTGTTTACGTCTTTCACCTTTTCTTCCTTCTTTTCGTCTGCCTTATATGTGGTCACAAGCACCTGTATTGTTTTTATTACTTCTGGATTAAAGGTTCCTATCACTGGCCATGGTTGCTCAATTTCAGGCCAACGCTTACACCATTTCTGTGACATCTTTGCAATACCTTTAATTAAAGGGTTATTCTTCTGAACTACCTCAACAGGAGTAGTTACTTTTGAGTTATCCATTTTTGATATAATAGTAACACCCCCTTTTTATCTGTAATCAAATTCAACCTAATTAAAAATTACCTTAACTCTATTCTATTATCCTATTATTATATTTATTTTAATTGATACACTATTATTATTACTACCTATATTCCCCCTTTTTATCACAATCAACAAACAAATGAATCAATTTGCCAACTTCAGAGGATGCAAAAACAACCCTACAGATGTAAGAGCAAACAACGCCAGGTCCACACACAATATCAACCATATACAAACAACCGATCAAATTGCAAGGTACAGCTTCCCCAACTCAGCAGAAATTAAACTCTGTTTTCTGAATGGTCAGTCATTGCCAAGCCTCAAACTGCAACATACATGCTATGTGCAAACAAATGAATATACTGTTATTGTCCCAAATCTGATTACCAATCAAACAATATATGTATCATCAATATCAACCATTAACAAATGCATAGAGGTCAAAAAGCAGGTAGGTTAGAAAGAGTCTGTGGATAAAATCACACTGGCCTTATTGCTGGGTTCAGATGCGTGTGCTGTCGTCTGCAAGCCTCAGGTTTCCTGTGAGGTAGACCAGCTGTTCTCTCCTCTGCCTCCAGACACCCCCCTTGTCCTTTTACTTCCTTCTTGAACTCTCACCCCATAAAAAGAGACAACAGGCAAACACTTTAACATTGTAGAAAACCACTAAGTACAATACACTCTTCAATGTGACTAACACATTCCTGCCAACACTTTCCTTTATTATTTCTTTACATATAAAGTCCTTTTTCTGGGGCTCATATATTTTAACAGTTTCCAAAGTCCTCCAAGCAGAGGCTCATAGTATTTTAACCAAAAAAGTCCCCACAAAAGGCTCATACTATATTTATCAAACGTCCTTTACAGGCTCATATGTTTATCAAATGTCCTTAAAAAAGGCTCATAGTATTTTAGCAAGTACTGAATATGTAAGTATATTATTATTTTTATCGCCTTAATCTCCTATTTCCTAATTTTATTCGTTTTATTCAACATAAAATCTAACATATTACTTCATAAAACCGGTTGCCACACAAACAACAAGGATCCACAGACAACACATACAGAACACACAAATTTAAAGTGATCACACATTTCTCTTCCAAATAACTAGGCCTCCAACTTCTCTCTAACTTCTAACTAACTTCTTTTCTTTTAACTACTATTTTCCCTTTCTCTGTTAACTATTCCTATTTTCTTCTCTTTTCTTTTTTAGGCGATTCTTTCTAGCGGTCCTAGACCTGCCCTAGTAGCCTCAAGCTATAGAACCCCTTTTTCTCTATTCCTTTTTAACTCTTATATCCTCTTTTCCTATTTTCCTCTAAATTTACCTCTTTTTTTAAACAAAAATTCAAATGTTCCTAATTCCCCTGGGCCCAGGAGTTCTCTCTCTCTCTTTTTTATCCTATTTTTACTTTAAGCCAATTCCTTTAAAGCCAATAAAGCCAATTTTCACACTGCTACCAAAGACCATGTGTCTTACTAGTTACAGCGGTAAAGGGCCCCTCCACTTAACTTTGCACGATGTGAGTTCAGCGCCTCATGCTACTAATTAGGCTTTTCTACTCTTATTTCTTCTATTCCTTTTCTATTCTCTTCTTCACTTTTTCTCTATTTGTAGGCCTACTCTTATTTCCTTTTATTCCTTAATCCTAACTTCTCTTTTTCTTTTCTTCTTATTTCCTTTAAATGTATATCATCCTTTCCCCCCTTTTGCGTTGCCAGCAACGCAAAGAAACCTCAAATGTAAAAATTTAGAACGACGAATAACTTCTAACAGCAGCACAACAACCACCCCACAAAGAGTCTTAAACGGTGTGTCCCCACAGCAACACTGCACAGTCCCCACGAGCAAACCAGCGCACTATAATGTGAAAAACTCACCCTGTATATAAGTCGACTGATGCGGGAGTCAGCTCCTCAGGACTGAAAGCAGATGCTGAGAGGCCACAAACACGTCCAAGTTCGTGACGCCAAAATTGTTGTATATTGATGTGCTGAAGAAAGAAGTGATCACCGCTGACAAGTCTTATCTTGCATTTAAAAAAGGTTTATTTACAAGAAAGAACAATGTCAAACTCTTGCCGAATCTGAGAGAGCCTCTGGCCAATCGTCGAATCCCCTCTGCCATTCAGCTCCCACAGTCACCTTATATAGGATGGTCATCCCCGAGAACCCCCATACACAAACAAAGCTTTAGGTTGTATGTCCTGGTTCGTTTCACGAACTGGCATCTGGTAAATTACCTTTTTGACCTTTAACCATTAACCTTTAACTATTAACCTTTAACCTTATACATCCTTCACAACCCCCAGGCACAGGAAAGGGACAGATAAGAAGAACAAGAAGTTAATATGCTACAGTAACTTTACAGCTTTAATGACAAAGCAATTACCATGATATTACAGTGGTAATATGAAAAGGTTGTCAAAAGGTTGTAATTCCCCAGTAATTGCCTGAGGCAAAGTAGGCCGCCACTCAAATGCATCTTCACGCAATTGGCCAGTTGGTAAATTAAACCAAACCCTGTTGAAAGTATGACAAACACATCCTTTTCAATAAAAGGTCTGAAAGCATTTTGTTCTGCTTTTAAAGGAAATTTACACTCTACTTGATTCAATACATTCGCAACAGATTAATCACCTGCTTTTGACATATCTTGTCATCAGGGCACAACGAGATGGGTAGCTAATAACTTGCTCCACCTCCTCACCAACCGCTGTCCGTGCTACTGGTTCCTGCCACTCCATTTGATCTGATGAGTGTTGGTATCGCAAAAGGCTACATACCATTGTTATGAATCAACTTTAAATTGTATTTTAATATTGCTATTGTCAACATTGACAATGCACTGACAGCTCCTAGAGGACCGGAAGGACACTGGCAGCTTTGCTGAGGAAGGGTCAAAATTTGCAAGCTACATTGATGGCAAAGAACTGAGGTTTGCCAACATGCAGTGACTTCCATCACCTCTTCATCCAATTGTAAAGCCTTCTTGGATCTCTCCCTTGCTGCTGTTCACTGGGAGTTCCTACACGTTCCTTTCCCTGTGCCTGTGACATAGACAATAAATATAAATTAAAAGGAAAGCAATGGGGTACACTAAAAAGGTCATTGCTTTTCTTAATTCAATTTCAGTAACCATTCAGGGTAACACTTTCTATGAAGGTTGTATTTATAATGCCCTATGAATGCACTCAAAATGTTTTTATAAGGTGTCTATAAAGCATTATAATGGTCATTATTACTATCTATACATATTCACAAGTCGTTATAACCAACTTCATGATGCATTATGACAACTGGTTACGAATGATTATAATTTTAATCTGAATAGTGCATTATAAATATGTCAATATCTGCCTAGTCACTTGTTAGTTTTATAATGCATCATAACTACTTTGCTTTGCTAAATGTGTATAGTGATGCATAATGACTTTTGACTTCGCCTACAGTGCTTTATGTCTGTAGTTATAAGTATATGTAATAAAGTTATAATAATGAATACATCTCCCTACAGCACACTATTATAAACAGCCATGCAATATCATAAGTGTTATTTGTCAGCGCTAAGTAAAGTGACAAGAATATGACACTATTATTAACAGATATAAGTTACTATGAGTAATTAAAAGGTGCAATGAACTAAGTCCTGAGTCTGGCATCTTTACCCCATATGCATAGTGTTAATATCATAGGTGTTATTTGTCAGCCTTAGGTAAATTAGAGCAAATGAAATGCCTGGACAGTAAAGACAAAAGAAATGCATTTAGTTCACTTTATTTTCATTTAAACCAACACACATAATCAGAATGATTATCAACGCTCTGAGCACATTACACAAACACATGAAACAGGCCACAAATGTGGCACGGCGTGGTCCTAGAGATGTGGCCCTTAAAAGTGCCTTTGGGTTGGTGAGGTGATTCAGGGTCAGAGGTCAGGAGATGGTTTGACAGCAACTACAAGAAGAACAGAGGCAAATCTTTAGTGCTCTAGCTGGGTTTGTTTTTTATGCAGAAAGGTTTGATTGAAAACAAATAAACAGATCAGGGTTTTTTTTGTTTAAAGCAGCCTAATGAAACATTATGTTACCGCATATCGTGCAGGCAGCGCAGATTACCCGTAGGTGACTTAAGCTAGCTAGACGAAAGTTACCAGACACGGCTAGTTTTAACTCACAAATTAGATCGTTTTCATATTCTTGCGTTTAATGATTGAAACCATTCGAAATCATTGCTTTAATATGTAAACGATGTGCTTCATGTAAGCAAAGTAAGGCATTAGCTCACAAAACACTAGCAGGACAGAGAGACAACCTACCTGTCCTGGAGAGGACTCAGAGGAGAAAGGAAAGAAAAGCCGCTTTACGACTAGTACATACAGTCAATGCTTTACGACAGTGGGAGGAGCTGGGGACGGAGGTGGGTGGGTGGGGTCAGAGGTCAGGGGTCATGGACTAAGGAATGACATTTCTACAATAATAATAATATTAATAAAAACGATATCAAGATAATATCTGATGGCATTCAATAAATGCGGACATTTCTAGCGATCCTGTATAAAGAACAGTTAAATGCCAACCCGGTGTCACAGTGGATGTGAAACTGTCACGAAAATTAATCTATTGTTTGGTGCCTGCCGATTTTTCTAAAATTTTCATGCCGCTCGAAACGAATTTCAAACTGATGTATTTCAATTGGAAGTTATTTCGTGAGGATGACTGTCAATGGGACACTGCGCAATGAAGAGGTTTGATTTAATTTCATTTAGACTAGATTTGTAATGGTCTTATTTCGGTTTTTAATGTAACGTCAATTTTGCTGCAGGATTCGGCACTTTGAGATTCGAAAAAAAATTAATGGTTATTTGTTATATTGGTCTCTTATACAGGATCGCTAGAAATGTCCGCCTTTATTGAATGCCGTCAGATATTATTTTGATATCGTTTTTATTTATATTATTATTATTGTAGAAGTGTCATTCCTTAGTCCATGACCCCTGACCTCTGACCCCACCCACCACCTCCGTCCCCAGCTCCTCCCACTGTCGTAAAGCATTGACTGTATGTACTAGTCGTAAAGCGGCTTTTCTTTCCTTTCTCCGCTGAGTCCTCTCCAGGCCAGGTATGTTGTCTCTCTGTCCTGCTAGTGTTTTGTGAGCTAATGCCTTACTTTGCTTACATGAAGCACATCGTTTACATATTAAAGCAATGATTTCGAATGGTTTCAATCATTAAACGCAAGAATATGAAAACGATCTAATTTGTGAGTTAAAACTAGCCGTGTCTGGTAACTTTCGTCTAGCTAGCTTAAGTCACCTACGGGAAATCTGCGCTGCCTGCACGATATGCGGTAACATAATGTCTCATTAGGCTGCTTTAAACAAAAAACGTGATCTGCTTATGTGTTTTCATTCAAACCTTTCTGCATAAAAACAAACCCAGCTAGAGCACTAAAGATTTGGCTCTGTTCTTCTTGTAGTTGCTGTCAAACCATCTCCTGACCTCTGACCCTGAATCACGTCACCAACCCAAAGGCACTTTTAAGAGCCACATCTCTAGGACCACACCGTGCCACTTTTGTGGCCTGTTTCATGTGTTTGTGTGTAATGTGCTCAGAGCGTTGATAATCATTCTGCTTATGTGTGTTGGTTTAAATGAAAATAAAGTGAACTAAATGCATTTCTTTTGTCTTTACTGTCCAGGCATTTCATTTGCTCTAATTTACCTAAAGCTGACAAATAACACCTATGATATTAACACTGTGCATATGGGGTAAAGATGCCAGACTCAGGACTTAGTTCATTGCACCTTTTAATTACTCATAGTAACTTATATCTGTTAATAATAGTGTCATATTCTTGTCACTTTACTTAGCGCTGACAAATAGCACTTATGATATTCCATAGCTGTTTATAACAGTGTGCTGTAGGGAGATGTATAGAATTATTATAACTTTATTACATATACTTATAACTACAGATACAAAGCACTATAGGCGAAGTCAAAAGTCATTATGCATCACTATGCACATTTAGCAAAGCAAAGTAGTTATGATGCATTATAAAACTAACAAGTGACTAGGCAGATATTGACATATTTATAATGCACTATTCAGATTAAAATTATAATCATTCATAACCAGTTGTCATAATGCATCATGAAGTTGGTTTATAACGACTTGTGAATATGTATAGATGGTAATAATGACCATGATAATGCTTTATAGACACCTTATAAAACATTATGAGTGTATTCATAGGGCATTATAAATACAACCTTCATAGAAAGTGTTACCCAATTCAGTAATACAGCTAATCTGTAACATTATAAATATAACTTCCATTTTCACTGCTTTTTGGATGGTAAATATGGCAACTTCACTGACATTTGCTACAAAGAGCCCCTCAAAAAAGAAAAGAAAGAAAAATAGACGGATCCATTAATCACGTAAGAATATAAATTATTAATAAAAACACTGCAAAAAGAGCACCCCCTCCACTTTGGCTAAAGTGATACAATTTTCCATCAACAGAAACAGGCAACATTTCAGGCTAGCAGGTTGGACAGGGGAATTCAAGACAGCAGAGTTGGGTTTCCTCAAACGAAGAGTAGGAAAACTGCACTGCAGTGTATCTTGATATGTCCACACTACAAGGTAAAGAGAATTGTACATTTTTGGATGTTGTCTGCTGAAATACAGCTTTTTAATATGATGAAGAACAAATATACTTACTCTTCCTCCACACTTGTGCAGTGCGCCATTAACGTTACAAAGACCTTTCTGGAATTATATTCAGTTCCTGAAAGGAGCTCAGAAGGTCCAGTGTGTACAAAGCGGACACATTAAGAGTCCACTACCTCTGACATGTTCCACACAAATATAGTGGATGATGCAAGTCATAACACCTTGGAACATAATCCAAATAAACAACATCATGAATACTTAACAGTTAAATTCAGTTCAATTCAATTTTATTTATATAGTGCCTATAACAATGCAAATTGTCTCAAGATGCTTTCCAAAAAAAATTTAAAAAACTCCATGGCAAGCCTGAGGGCTGCGGTGGCAAGGAAAAACTGTGGCAGTTTAAGAGTATAAGAGGATTCATGGGCAGGTTGGTGAATTTTTCATCCAGGTAGGAGTGGACAGCTGCAAGCTGTGAAGACTGGGGCAGATGTAGTTTATGGAGCTCCATGGGTCTGATACACAGCACTCCAGGCCATGAAGACTGGGCTGGTTAATGAAACCACGACAGCAGGTGTAGCTTAGCTCAGATATTCAGCACTCCAGACAAGAGACCCTTACAATGCTGTTCTAGTCTTACAGAGAGTTTTTTTTTTTTTTATATATATATATTATATATATATATATATATATATTATATATTATAAGTTAATAAACTATCTTCCCAGGCTATGTGAGCTTCTTCAGACTTAATGGAATGCCAAATTCCTACCATATTTCGAACTGCCTGCTTTGAACTACTCATCAGATTGATCTATTCAGTTTGATTGAAACGTGGCTGCAGGATGATGAATATGTCAGTTTAAATGAGTCCACACCACCCAGTCATAGCAACTATGAGTTTCTACGTGATTTACTGCTTAGAACAGATAAAGTCATCATAGTAGATGACTTTAACATCCATACTGATGTTAGCAGTGACAGTCTTAGCTCTTCATATATGTCATTATTAGATTCAATTGGCTTTTCACAGAATGTAAATGGATCAAGTCACTGTTTCAATCACACCTCAGATTTGTTCTAACTTACGGCATAGAAACTGAAGGTCTGACAATATATTCCCATAACTCTCCTTTGTCTGATAATTTCCTTGTTACATTTGAATTCACAATATGGGACTACACTGAAATTAGAAAGACATTTTGTAACTAGATATAAGGAATTAATTCCTTCAGTATTTACCTCAGTGCCTTATGTCAGAGATGTGGATGCCAGCAACCACAATCTAAGTCCAACACAAAAAGATTATTTTGTTGATAGTACGACAGCATCACTCAGTACAACTTTAAATCGAATTGCTCCTTTGAAAAAGGTGATAAATCGGAGGAGGGTAGCTCCATGGTAAAATTCACAGTCATGTAGTTCAAAGCAGGGAGTTCGAAAGATGGGAAGAATTTGGCATTCCACTAGTTCTCACATAGCCTGGAAAGATAGTTTAATAACTTATGAAAAAAAAAAATCTCTGTAAGATTAGAGCAGCATATTATTCTTCACTAATAGAAGAAAACAAGCACAACCCCAGATTACAATTCACCAACCTCTTATACTCTCAAACTGCAACAGTTTTTCCTTGCCACCGTAGCCCTCAGGCTTGCTATGGAGTTTTTTTTTTTTTTTGAAAAGCATCTTGAGACAATTTGTATTGTTATAGGCACTATATAAATAAATTGAATTGAACTGAATTGAATTGTTAAGTATTCATGATGTTGTTTATTTGGATTATGTTCCAAGGGTGTTATGACTTGCATCATCCACCATATTTGTGTGGAACATGCCAGAGGCAGTGGACTCTTAATGTGTCTGCTTTGTACAAACTGGACCTTCTGAGCTCCTTTCAGGAACTGAATATAATTTCTCCCGTCTTCCAGAAAGGTCTTTGTAATGTTAATGGAGCACTGCACAAGCGTGGAGGAAGAGTAAGTATATTTGTTCTTCATCATATTAAAAAGCTGTATTTCAGCAGACAACATCCAAAAATGTACAATTCTCTTTACCTTGTAGTGTGGACATATCAAGATACACTGCAGTGCAGTTTTCCTACTCTTGGTTTGAGGAAACCCAACTCTGCTGTCTTGAATTCCACTGTCCAACCTGCTAGTCTGAAATGTTGCCTGTTTCTGTTGATGGAAATTTGTATTGCTTTAGCCAAAGTGGAGGGTGCTCTTTTTTCAGTGTTTTTGCTAATTAATTAATTATATTCTTATGTGATTAATGAATTTGTCTATTTTTCTTTCTTCCTCAGCCTCTGCTTTTTTGTCTTTGTAGCAAAAGACAGTGAAGTTGCCATATATATCATTCAAAAAGCAGTGAAAATGGAAGTTATATTCATAATGTTACAAATTAGCTGTATCACGGAATTGTTACTGAAATTAAATTAAGAGAAACTATGATATTTTTAGTGGACCCCATTGCTTTCCTTTTAATTTACATTTGTGGCCTATGTCACAGGCACAGGGAAAGGAAAGTGTAGGAACTCCCAGTGGACAGCAGCAAGGGAGAGACCCAAGAAGGCTTTGCAATTGGATGAAGAGGTGATGGACTTCATTGCATGCAAACCTCAGTTCTTTGCCATCAATGTAGCTTGCAAATTTTGGCCCTTCCTCAGCAAAGCTGCCCGTGTCCTTCCGGCCCTCTAGGGGCTGTCAAAAATTAAACCGTTCCTCAGTGTGATGTATGCAAGAGCTCATGCAACTAAGTGTGAGGTATTACATTTAACATTTTTGTTTCACATGTGCATTGTCAATGTTTACAAGAGCAATATTAACATACAATTTAAAGTTGATGCATAACAATGGTATGTAGCCTTTTGCGATATCAACACTCATGGATCAAATGAAGTGGTAGGAACCAGTAAGGAGCCTGGACAAAGGTTGGTGAGGAGGCGTAGCAAGTTATTAACTACCTATCTTGTTTTGCCCTGATGACAAAATATGTCAAAAGCAGCTGTAAATCAATTTGCCATATTTTTGCTCCCTTTGATTAGACTGCATTTGATATACTCATCATTTGTTTCAACGGCACGTGTGGACATGCTTGCATGCACTGGGGTGGAACCATAATAAAAGCACTTTCCACTACATACATCTGTATTGATGGTTTTGTTGTGCCCATTTGGTGACATTTGCTGTTCTCTTGCCTTGTTAATTCTCGAGGGCTTAAATCTTATTATTGTACAACACTGTTTAAGTCTTAAGACTCCTGGACGAGACTGCAAGGTTAGCTGAGCTAAAAAAATTAGCTACATTGCCCAGATGAAATGACAACACAGTGGATCTCTGAGGTGACTGAATGAGCAGAGAGTAGAGTGCAGAGAGTGCAGGTAGAATATTTTACAACCAAGCTGTATAAAAAGGGGGTTCTAAAACAAAGTCTTACCTTTCAAGTCATGTGTTCTGTCAAACAAAGGTCTGTGCTCTCATTCAGTACTGGACAACCTCCTCGTTTGTGCACCCACAGAGGAACAGTGCCGTTCTGACTCACTCTCCTTGCTGCGGACACAAGGACACAAGATAAGTCTCTTAGAACCTCAGTGGGTACAGGAAAAGGTTATTTTTCTGGGCCGTGTTCTCAATGCTGAAGACAAACAATTTGTTAAAACTGTTGATGAGAAAGGAGGCCACATGACCTCTGTGTTGCTGCAAAAACATAGTGACAAACTCAGACCTGTGGGCTATTATTACTGTAAACTGGACCCTGTGGCACCTGTAATCTCTCACAGCCCCACGGCCGTGAGAGATAGCATGTCAGCTGAAAGAGCTCTGCTGGCCACCAGAGACATTGTGGCCTACTCCGATGTCACTCCTATTTTCCCTCATGCAATAACTCTTCTACTTAATGATCAGACATCTTCTGATGTCCAAATGTTGAATCCAAACATCCAAATGTTGAATCATCCAAATGTCACCATTAAAAGATGCAACACACTGAACCCAGCCTCTCTCCTCCCCCTCCCAGAGGATGGAGAACCACATAGCTTTCTTGATTATGTTAACCTTGTTTGCAACCCCAGGCATGACCTGAAGGATTAACCAATCCCCAATTCTGACCGTATTCTCTTCGTAGATGGTTCTCCTTCCAGCAACCAGCTGGGAACCAACTGTGTTGGTTATGACGTTGTGACCAACACTGCTGTCCTGGACTCTGGACTGCTCCCCTTCCACTACTCAGCACAATCTGCAGAACTGGTAGCACTCACAACAGCGTGTAAACTCTCAGAAAATGTCACCTGCACAACCTATATGGAATCACGTTACGCATTTGGTGTAGCGCAGGATTTTGGTTGCCTCTGGAAACACCGAAACTTTCTAAAATCAGATGGTTCATCTATGCAGAACCACAAACTTGTTTTGGACCTTTTAAACGCTATCCTGTTCCCTCTGCGGTTGCCATATGCAAATGTGCTGCTCATACCAATAACGCTGACCCCGTATCTAAGGGAAATGCAAGAGCAGATGGAGCCACTAAGCAGGCTGCAATCCGTCAATCGCCTCCTTCTTTTTCTGAAATTCCCATTATCTAGTGCCGCAAAACACTCTGGTCTCTGTCTGGCTGCACTTATTCTAACAATGTATGGACAGGTCAAGTCAAGTCAACATGTATTTATATAGCACATTTTAAATGACAGCAGTCGACCACAGTGCTGCATATGGGAAGGATAGAAAGTTTAATGAATCAATAAAAAACAGTTAATGCAGCAGCAGCAATAATAGTTTGATAAAACATCAATAACAAATAGCCTAATAAAATAAATATAAAAACAAACACAGGGCAAACAGTGCAGGTAGTCATGAAAAAGATAAAAAGTTAAAAGTCAGAGTGAGAGACAGGGTCAGGATAAAATCAGGCTGAATTATACGCTAGGTGGAAGAGATGGATTTTGTAAGGAAGATTTAAAAGTCTCCAGGGACTGGGAGGACAGAATGTGGAGGGGAAGGCTAATCCAGAGCCTTGGGGCGGCCGCTACGAGGGCTCTGTCACCCCGAGACCATAAATGAAGCAGTGCAACAGGTCAGTGATTTCCTGAAAATTGACCTCAAGCAACACTGTGCTTACCACCCAGCCAATGGGGGTGCAGTGGAGTGTGAAAATGGAACACTGAAACAAAAATTGGTCAAATGCTGTGAAGAAAGTGGTCTTCAATGGACCACAGCACTACCACCTGTGCTCATGTATATGAGGATGAGGAAAAGAGCCAGAACTAATTTGAGTCTATTTGAAGTTCTCTTTCCAGCCCCACCAGAAATGGGACATGGACAACCAGGAAAGGGTTTCCCTTCCACAACTCTTTGTGAAGATTCATGGACTGTTCCAGATTACGCTCACAACCCGCATGTGGCAGAGTGGCAGAACGAGCAATGTGGGTCCATGCCAGCCACTGCACATGGGTCCAGACTCCTGTTGAGCCAGAACCATGAAAAGAAGCAGACGACAATGCCTGTATCCCCAACAGAGAATCACCAGCACACACTGGATCGGACACACAACCGAGTCCGGGCAGCATTTTTTTCATGTGTCAGAAGTATGAAGATATGTATTAAACTGTGTCTCAGGGTAACATGGTAGATGTAATTTTCTAATACTTGGCATATTTTGTGATCTTTAAATGATCAACGGGGGGAAATGTGATGGGAAATTACATTTTTATTTTTACATCTCTCATATAAGCTGTCTATATTTACTAATGTGACCTTTTAGCACACACGAGTTCAAAACAAGTGAAAAATATGTTCAGCAGAAGTTCACTGAAAGTTCATAATAAGTGCGACATTACATTATATTTTCTATATGTGCAGACTGAAGACCTTGACTTTGTTTGCACTTCCTCTTGACCTTCTCACCTCATTTCTATGAAGAAGTAAGAATCAAGAAATGGAAAGCACACTTTCACCAGATCCATGTGGAACAAATGTGAGTGTGGATTATAAATTTTGTTGTCACCTCACATTCGGGGTGTCATGCTCTCTGAGTTTTACTCTGTGTCTGTGTCTCCTTCCGCGCAGAATATTTGCAAATAAACCATCAAAAGTGATCACTGAGTCTGAATCATTACTAGCTTCTCAACAACCCTCACTTGTGGAATTTTTCCACAACACCTTGCCACAACATCCCGTGAGGGGACAGTTCAATAAGGTGAATAATTTAATAACAGAAAAGGTGAAGACAGAGGTCCAACATTCATTCAACTTTGAGCAAGACATGTGAGTTGAATTTACAGATTTTTGAGAACATCGATCACAGACTTTTTTGATAGTCTTTGTTTAAACTGTGTCTTATTTTAACTACTTTCAGTCTCATTATTAATTCCACATTAAGGTGTCATTTCTTAAAGTTAAGTTAAAACTTAAATTTGAATTTTAAGTAACTGAATCTTAAATTAGTGCTTTTACCGCAGAACTTGTGTTAATTTAAGATTTTCTGTCTAGTTTTGAGTCTAATTTTAGTCTTTCAGAGCCAAGAACTTTGTGCTTATTTTAAGAATTCTTGTCAAGCAAACAAAACTCATTGCCAGATTTCTTTGCTTTCTATTTTAACCTATTTTAGCTTTCTATTAGACTATTAGTCTCAGACCCAGCGCTATGTGCTATGTCTGAGCAGAAGTAGGTGGTGCCTAGTTTTGGAAAATATTACCTAGTCAGCCCTTGTATCTTGAGAACTAAAACACAACACAAACTAAACCAATAAAACATACACTGAAACAGCTACAGATATGGCACAAAATGTTTCAGAAAGCACTCTCCCTGCGTTATCACATAGGTCAGAGTCAAAACTCTAACTTCCTTAGTTATTGATATATTCACGTTTCTTTTGACGTTAAAACTGCTGATTAATGACAATCATGCAGCAAAAAACTTATTATAACGGATTGCTTCAACCTGGCGGATATAAGAACATTGAAGACAATGTAAAATTACTTACTGAAGGGCAATATTCAGCTGTACTGCATGAGAACCGTCACCTCCCATCAAGAATAAGCTTGAATGATAGCAGTGAGGCCTTTATTGCAGGAGAAACAACATTTTCATGCTCCAGCAGAGGGGCGGCACATGGCGAGAAATTGATCCGGAAAAGGTGTGCCTTTCTTGTCCTAACAGGCGCACGGTGGGGTCCCTGTGGTCTGGAGCAACCGCGTGCCTGAAACAGTCATTCTGAGCATAACAAGTCACTAGGAGGTACTTTTCATCACATTCAGCACAATAAGTCACAAAATGAGCTCAGTTCCACTAGTCTGACATTTTGTGACACTCTGTGCAGAAAACGACTTCTCTCAGCGAGAGAAAGCGTTTCTTGCACAGATGGTAAAAATAATAACAGGCAGCCGCCGCCCACTCAATGTTCAGCTGTACTGCACGCGAACCGTCACCTCACATCATGAATAAGCTTGAATGATAGCAGGAAGGCCTTTATTGCAGGAGAAACAACATTTTCATGTCTGTGCAGAAAACTACTCCTCTCAGCGAGAGAAGGCGTTTCTTGCACAGATGGTAAAATTACTAACAGGCAGCCACACCCCACTCAATATTCAGCAGACGGTCCACGCTGAATGTGATGAAAACCACCTCGTAGTGACTTGTTATGCTCCAAATGACTGCTTCAGGCACCCGGTTGCTCCAGACCACAGAGGCCCCCTGTGCGCCTGTTAGGCCGAGAAAGGCGCACCATCAGTGCTCACTGCACCCTCTCTCCCCATGGGGAGGGACGGGCCCCCTCGCTCCAGGCACGACTGCCGACCGGCCGCGGACTGTCCTGAGTGCGCCCCGACCGCGTCGCGCCGCCAGGGCGGGGACCGGCCCACATACAACGGGCGCAAGGTGTCGGCGGCGATGTCGGCAACCCCCCCTTTTGTCTTGAAACACGGACAAAGGAGTCTAACGCGCGCTCGAGTCAGAGGGTCTCGACACGAAACCCCGAGGCGCAATGAAAGTGAGGGCCGGCGCGCGCTGGCTGAGGTGGGATCCGGGGCCCGTCTTGCCCACTCCGTCGGGTGGTGGAGCTTGAGCGTGTGCGATAGGACCCGAAAGATGGCGAACTATGCCTGGGCAGGGCGAAGCCAGAGGAAACTCTGGTGGTGGCCCGTCGTGGCGAAAGACTAATCGAACCAGAGAATTTCTGCAGATGACATAGCTCAGTGCAGGACTGAAAGTCAGCAGTGTTTGTGGTGAAGAGGAAGGGGGACACTGCAGTTCCCTGGGGGGCCCCGATGTTACTAATCAGACGATCAGACACACAGTTCTGTAATCTCACAAACTGCGGTCTGCCCGTCAGATAGTCATCAACCCAAGTGACAAGCGGAGCACCAAGCTGCGTGTTCTCCAGTTTGGCCTTGAGCAGTCTGGGCTGGATGGTATTGAAGGCGCTGGAGAAGTCAAAGAACATGATCCATGAGAACATGTGCCAGGACCAGTCTCTCCATGACCTTCATGATGTGAGAGGTCAGTGCTACCGACCTGTAGTCCTCCAGTGCAGCCGCTCGTCCTTTTCTGGGCACTGGGACCAGGCAGGATGTTTCTCTCTGAAGGTGTAGGCTCAGGTTGAAGAGGTGCTGGAGAACTTCACAGAGCTGACTGGAACATGCCTTCAACACACAAGGGCTGATACGGTCTGGTCCAACAGCTTTCCTCTGTTTGAGCTTCTCCAGCTCTCTCCTCACCTGGCTGGCTGTGATGTGGGGGGGGGGGGGGGGGGGGGGGGGGGTTGTTGCTCGGAGAAGCAGTAGAGACAGTAGAGAGGCCAACAGAGGTGTGGAGGTTGGAGTTGAACCTATTGAAGAACAAGTTTGGCTCGTTAGCACGTTGTTCATCCCCCTCCGCTGCTCCCCCACCTCTCCTCTGGAAGCCGGTGATCTCTCTCATCCCTCTCCAGACGTCCCTGGTGTTGTTTTCTTCCAGTTTGTGCTCCAGTTTCCTCCTGTAGTTGTCCCTGACTCCCATTGGGCAGAGTTAGTTTTGATGCGTTGTCCACTCCAAGTACAACTCTCAGTGATGCAGGCATCTTGTGTTCATTCTGAAAAACAAAAACAAAATACATAATAATTTTAAATATCTTTTTAAATACTTAATTAAATACTTATTTTTTTGTAATCAAATCTCGATGAATTTCATAAATCTCATCATAATGAATTTCAGCATTGCAACACTTTATTTAGGAGTGACTGAGTTTTACTGTACTGTACTTAATTTCTTACTGTATTTTAAGAAATTAACTGTTGTTGCACTGTTTGCACCTCCACATTTAGAGCCTACAAAGAAGACAGACAGTGATTAGTACTGCTTATAAAACAGATATGGAACATAGTAAATACCAGTTATATAATGTTACATTGAGCCACTCTGAGTCAACTGCACTGGACCTGTATATATTTTTACCAAAAGCAATTCATGGATTGTAGGCTAAATTATGATTTTTTTTGCATCAATCAGGTGAAACACAAAACAAACAAACACCTCTTTAATGGAATACAGGCCTCATAATATTAACAACTTTAGTATACTCTAGGATTATCTATCATCTATCTATGGCTCAGTAGGTAGAGCGGATTGTCCATGAACCGAAGGGTTAGCGGTTCGATCCCCTGAGTGTGCCATATGCCAAAGTGTCCTTGAGCAAGATACTGAACCCCCAGTTGCTCCCAGTGCAACTGGCGCTGGTGTGTGAATGTGTGTGTGCTTGTGTGAGCGGATGGGAGGATGTGTCTCTGACTGTAAAAGCGCTTTGAGTACCTTTGGGTAGGTAGAAAAGCGCTATATAAGAGCAAGACCATTTACCAAACGTGAGATTAACAAGGTGCTACAGAGGACAGGTGGTTGGGTAAACTCAAAACACATGTTTCACCACTTATACAGAAAATGTTTAACGGAGCTAAAACAGTGTGAGCACACACAGCAGCGGTGTAGAATCGGGAAGTGACGCAACACGCTTACTCACGTGACAAACTTAGTGTCAGAGAAGAAAGAGCACTGTTGCCAGGAACCCCAGAGTGGTCAGCATCTGTGTAGGAGATTTGGCATTTTGGGGTCAGGATCTGCAGTGTCTGATGTAGCATAACCAAGGGGATTTGAGTTGAGAATCCCCTCAGATTCTATAAGGACCATTGTGAGGATTTGCTCTGGAACCACTTTGTCTTTTAGCACTACTTACGGGGAAGCTTTAACATATTTTAGCTCTCGCTACCACCAATACCACCAAAATGAGGTGCAAGTGGTGGATTAAATCTGATAGAAGTGGATTAAATCTGTTAGTAGAGTCTTTCTAGCAGTCTGTTGTAGTGAATGCCCTGTACTTTGAGGTGGTTTGTTGGGGGAGTAGTACCAGCAAAAAAGACATCAGTAGGATCAACAAATTGACCCGAAAGGCTGGACATGTGATTGATAGGGAGTTGTTGTTGTTTGTCTCAGTGAGTTACAGGAGGACACTGGATAAACTGCTCTCCATCATGGACAATCCATCCCATCCACTACACCAAACATTGGAGGGACAGACGAGCTCATTCTCCAGTAGACTGATCAGGTCTGCTCTGCTCCCATAGTGAATGCCACATAACTTATTTTATACCTTACTCTATCCAGCTGTATAACAGCTCATCTTTTTGTAACAATTAAGCTACTCTGACCAAGCAGTTTCTCTTGTGCATCATTAATGTCTAAGTGTAAGTCTAATTTTGGGGACACTGACTATTAATATGAGCCAAAGCAATTGAAAAGGAAGTTTTGCATTTTGGTGGCACTGACGATTTATATGAGAAAGGAATTTAGTTTTGAAACATGAATGAACAGTTTTGGGAGAGATATGAAAATTTGCAAGTGAGCTACGGTGGTGTGCTGAACTGTAAGACTGTTTTGCCAAATGATCTTAGAGCTTTGGGAATGTAATTTCTGTTTCAACCAATGCGCCTAACCAATGGAGAAAATTTGTGAGAAAAATAGTGCAATTTCAGCACATTGATGCCATCTGCTGTTTAGTTATAGCTCTCAGTGTGTTATGTACCTGACTCTTTCTAACACAGTGTTGCAACAGTTACTTTTACTGAAGAATTGCACTGACTGATGAATGCATTTCTATGTGGAATGCATTTCTGGATGGAATGAATCAAACTTGTCATTCTTCTTCTTTAAATTTTTATTGATAACATACACAATATAAGAACAAAGATTCATGATGACAAGAAAAACATTCGGAAAACAATAGAAAGTAGTTTCTACATGTTATGGTGAACTCAGCCGTCCACCAGCAGCAGATCTCCCCTGGAAAAACATCCACGTCCTCTGTGGGACTCAAAGCCACAAGTTTATCTACGAATCACCTCTTTTTTCAATTGCAATAAAATCAAAGCTCTTATTCTTACTAGCGAAGACTGCTACTGGGGACGGAATAGAGACATCTCCTACCAGCTATATCAGCAACAAAAATAGAATCATTCATTTAGAAATATAATGCACATAATTCAAAACATGAAATGACAGAGCAAGCAAGAAGCAGACAATATGGTTTAACAGGTTCACACAACAGCAACACTGAAACCAAACACAGCTACAATCCAAAAAAAAAAAAAATCTGCATTCAAGCCACACATTCATCCATCATGAAGGTGATACTGCAGCTGAAGTATATCATTAAGTTTACCTGTGTGTATACTATATCTGTAAATATAAATACTGTGTGTGATAATGTTAGTGAGGATGTGTGTCCATGAGTAATGTGTGTGTGTAAATCTGCCACCTAGACTCCCAACCCGGACTGTGAGCAATTTTTTTTTTGCTGATACTCAATTTATTGCTACTGCTTTTAAAGTGGCCATGATTTTTAATTGTGTAGATAATGAATGGTAAAACAGATGAATTAATTTCTTTACAAGCCATCTGTTATTATCAAACCATGAGTAAATGTCATGATTGGAGTTAATCCATTTTGAAGTATATTGAAGTCTGTTAGCAAGAAAATAATGACAAAGATTGGGTAATTGTTGACCTTCTAGAAGTCTTTCCTCTTCTGCAGAGTTTTTAGAGTAATTCTTGGTGCTTTATTTCTCCATAGAAGTTTGGAGATGCTTTAGTCTAATAGTTTAAACCTAACAGAGGAAGGTTTGTGGGTATCATTAAGATTAAATAGTTTATTCTCGGCAAGACCATCAACTTTATTGTAGCAATTCTTCCGAATAACGATAAAGGCAAGTTTCTCCAGTGCATGAGGCCATTCTCTATGGTTTTGTGGGGTGAAATTTAGCCTTGATAAGATCTGACAGCCCGAAGGAAAATATTGATTTAATGTTTAGTGATTGAGTGGAATCTACAGTTAACTGGTAGTATTAGACCAGTTAACTGGGAAAGCTGAGACAAATGAGAATTCTTTGATGACTGTCACTACCATAGAAAGTGAGGTCTGTGAGCTTCAAAGTAAAAGTACAACATCATCTACATAGAGACTAATGTTGTGGTTTGTGTTTTTTGTTTGGATTCCTTCTATATTTGCATTTAGTCATGTAAGTGCTGGTAATGGTTCTATGAAAATTGAAAAGAGTGAGGGGGAGGGGGTATGTCCTCCTCCTCCTTGTTTATTATATGACCTATTGCGTCATATAATAAACAAGAATCGTTCATGCGGCAGCCCGGCATTTCAAACAACAACTAGATGGATAACAGTACATCTTTCATCTCATATGTAATGTGCGCGCTACTTTTGGTGCAGATAAGATATGCGCTATCCCTTAGACAGTTCTTCTACGAGCTCTGTTTACCTTCTTCTTCTGGGACTGGCTTTCTTGGATGTTTTTGTTCTGGGGTCACACAAGTCCGATTAAGCGTATACATGCCAGAAGAAAACTGAATTCGGAGTAACGTGATTACATGCACTTAAGTTGTCCAGTTAGAGCCAAATTAGGCATTTTTTTTTCACGTGCATGTAAACCCGTGTATGAAGGAGTTTCCAAATCCACATTTGTTAAGGACGGCAAAGACAAATTTCTAGTTCACCCTGTCAAATCCCTTTTCTGTGTATAAGGACACAATAGTCGTTTCCTGTTTATTAGCCATTATTATAAAAGAGTAGTCGATCACGTCAATAAGTCTATTAAGAGTACTAAGTGTCAATCGTCAATGAAGCAGGTTAATGTTAGCAGAATTTAGGTGTGGAGATAATAAGTGATTTTCTTTTGTTTGTGTTTCCATGCTGGAGAACAATGGGGATAGCAGGGGCCAGAGTTCTTCTTAAACTCAGCTGGAAAACCATCTGGACCTGGGGGTTTATTACGTGGCATATGTTGAAGGGCCTCATGGAGTTCAGCCACTGAGATTGGTGAATCCAAAGCCATGACCTGATCTTTATTTAGCCTTGGAGTCACAACATTTTCCAAAAATGAATCAATGTTGAAGATGATGGGTAAATTGGGACAGCAATGGTTGAAATTGATGATTTTTCTTTATTACTTTTTAGTTGATTAGCTAAGATGTTGCCTGATTTGTTGAAATGTTCATAAATATTCCAGTGAAGTCTGTATTTGGAGTTTGGTCCATTTGTCAATAATGTTATTTAATTCAAGTTTCAACTTTCTCAGATCTTGGAGTATGTGCTCTTGTGTGGAGGCAGCACAGGTGTATTCTAGAATTTTGCTTTCCTGTTCTAATTTTAATATCATTACTTTTTCTTGTTCCCTTTTGTGTTACGAGTATGAGATTATTTCATGTTTTATTGCGTGTGGTAAGACCAAAATCACTCATATACTGTTTATGAATATGTACTGACACAGCCACCTGTGCTGTATCCCTGCAGTACTGAATCTGTCCATCTCTAGGTTACAAACAAGGTTGAAATCCCCTCCTATTATAGTATATTAACTATTACATCTGCCCTCTGGCTCTATAATTGTGTTATTGAGAGAGAAATTTACTTTCCTGGGGGGACAAAGGACACTCCTTTGACCTCCATGTCAAAATCTTAGCATGAGAAGACAGATGGTCTATGTGAGATAGGAAAAAACTTAACAGAAGAGGTGGTCAGATATAATCTGCCATCACTTTACAATACAGTTTTAACTTTATTCCTCAAGAAGTTTCAACACCTTTCGCACCTTGACACTTAAGCCTCTCACTGACAATGACTTCATTAGAGCACTATTCGCATGGAAAGTGGTTCAGGTGCAACAGTTCCCCCTTTAGCGACAGGTATCCAGCCATTAATGGAAATTAGTTGCACCAGTTTCTGGTTCTTACAGAAACATGTCAACCAAAATTCTGATGAGTTTTACCCACAAAGTTTCCTGTTTAAATCTCAACTTCCCTTCAGTGCCTAGAACTGAAGAAGCTACTCAGATGGGCAGCAAAACGACTCAAAACTCTACAAGTCCAGTTGATTTTTTTAAACACCTTTTGGATTACTATGACCTGGAAGACTGAGACACTCCTTGGATCTGCTCATGCTGCTGTTCAAGAGAAAGAAATCAGAATAAAAGCTTTAGGATTTATTTTAGCATTATTTGACTTTGTCCTATTTGGATATAGGGGACTGTTTATGAAAATGATTCCTGTGACAACGCGACAACTCTCAAATTAAAGTCTGCTCTTTATCAATTCTAGAACTGTGACTTCTGTATGTTTTAGTGAGCAGATAAAATAACAAAATAAACATGTTAATGTCCATTAATGTCTCCCTTGTCAACTAAACAGATTCTTAGAGAGAATCTGACTTTCTCAACATGAGCCAGTCAGAGAAATCAAATCAGGCACAATTTAAAATGAAATCACCTGGACATTAATATAATGGATAATAATGTGGTACCACTTTGCTACAACTGTATTCAAATATTCAAGACAAAGATGATACTGTGGCGCCAGCTGTCCATGCTCTGGATTCTTTCATTCATACTGGTTCCTTGGCAGAGGAGCTTTCCTCATCTCTACATAGGTGGAGTTCTCACAGTCTTTGCTGCTGTTCTGAAACATAAGAAAACAGAAACAACATGTTGCTTACAGCAGGAGTTTTATATGCAAAGTTTTTTGCATATATTTCATCCGTGTGTTTTTTTGTTTGTTTTGTTTTTTTTTGTTTGTTTTTTTTGTCTCTTATTTTCCTCCGTAATGCAGCAGGGATGCATTTACATATAAAATTCTCTCTTCAAAATTCTTTGCAAATCTACATAAAATCGACTCAAAATATCAGGATTTTCAGTAAAAAGACCAGAAAGTAGACAAAGAGAACACATTCAAACCCAAACAAGAACTATTATAACTGTGTATTTGTGAGGGAACATGTCCTCCTCCTCCTACACATTAGATGGCGATATGTGTCTTTTCAGCAGGATAATACGATGTTAATATGGCCCCTTTCCAGTTGACCTATTACATCATATAATAAGAATTATTCATGCGGCAGACCGGCATTTCAAACAACCACACGGATAATAGTAGGCTACAGCTCTTTTAATCTCGTACGTAGTGTGGGCGCTACTTTTGGTGCAGGTTAGATATGTGCTGTCTTTCAGGTGGTTCTTCTGTCGGCTCTGTTTACTGTCTTCTTCTGCGGCTGGCTTTCTTGGATGTTTTTGTCCCGAGGTCACACGCCAGTGCAGCGATTGTGGAGCATGTGCACGTGCATCATCCTGTTCCGTTTAAGGCAATAATTGCACTGAGTAATGACTCATTGTTTTCTCCAAATGAGACTTAAATGAGACATAAATGAGCAATACTTACTTCCCTTGATACTGACTACAGTCACTATGCTTAAACCTTCAGCTTAAACACAAAAACAAATACATTGGCTGGAGAGTGAAATGATTGGTGGACTCCCCTGTGGGTTGAACAGATTTTTCTCTCCAGTCATTTCTTATGTTTTGTATTTTTTGATAGATTAATATTCCTTGAACTACTTACTTAAAGGTCTGGTTTGTAATTAATTTTTGTGGTTATTGTCTCCAAAATCGGCAATAGCCTGTTAGCATATTGTAATTGTGAGGGAATACTTAACTCCTATGCCTCCTCTTGGCTCTGTTTACAGGCTTTATAAAAATTACACTGTGAGGTATTTTGGTCTTCTTGTGATGGTATCATAAAAAAGTGGAGGCTATGAATTTTTTTGTCATTTACTATATCAATATTAAAAATAACCCATGAGGCCGAACTAGAAGCATGGAAAAAGTATATTTTCAATGACTTTAGAATACAGAAATAAAATAGGAATAATACGATTTATTTTGTGGCAGTAGCCTATATCTGGATGAGAATTCAATGCTCACAGATATTGAAAAAAAAAAAGAAAAAAAAAAGAAAATAATTTTCCACAGATCCATAAATTACGCTTAGATGAGAATAGACAGAGTTCATATAGAGAGCTCTCCAATAGCTGTGCCCGAGATCCCAAAGAGACATGGACATTGAGAAATTGTTGAGAATCATTTTAGAGCTTTATGACATGCTAGAAATAGCATAGTGTGAGATCTGATGAGCCTTCTTGCTCAGGAGGAGAATAAAAGAGGAACAGGAGACATAAGACACTGTCTCATTTTGATGTCACACAGAGCTCAAAGTTGTCTAGGAGAAATAAATAAAACATTTTTGAGAGCTCATCTTGGCAAAAAAAAATTTCTTCTGGGTGGTAGTCCCTAGACATGTTGTGACAGGACCTGAACCAAGCAGCTCAAGTGAGGAAACCCATATCTCAGAAATGAAATAGTTCCTCTCTGAGGAATGGGCTAAAATTTCTCCAAGCTGCTCTGGAAACATTTAGTGGATGTTATTGCTGCAAGGGCTCACAGCAGATACTGAACACAAGGGTTCGCTTGATTTTACACCTTACCCCGAATAAAGCACTTACTGTATTTTCCTAAAAAAAAAAAAAAAAAAAAAAAATACACATGTTTGATTGGCTTCTTTTTGTCTACTTTCAGGAATTGTTTTGAGTCATTTTTATGCAGAAATGCATAAATTCTGTACAGAGACACTGTTAATGTAACAGAGCAGAAACAAACAAAGCCACAGTTATCATCACAGGCTTACAGCTGCTTGCCAATGTGTGTGATTAATATTTTAGGTGACCTCTGCAGAATTGGTATCACATCACATTAAGTTGTTGCAAGAACATCACTCGCTGTCACTCAAATTTCCTGTGCAATATAGTTGCACTGTCTCTGTATGTGCTGGCTCTCTGCTGCACAGACATGTATTGCTAACAGCCATTTCTCCCATTTTGTTGCTTAACTTTGTTGTGTAGTTGAAGGACCTGAGGCCTGTATCACGAAGAAGGATTGTGGACTCAACAAGGTAACTTTAGGGTTCAGGTCAGGGTAGCTTTCAGGATTTCTGGAGGTTGCGGGCTGGTTTTTGTGAAGCGTCTTGAGATGATTTTTATTGTTATTGGCGCTATACAAATAAAACTGAATTGAATGGATCTGTATACAATAAAAGGCTCCATCCACCGGCCAATCAGCAGTGGATCAGCGGATCAGCGCCCATGATTGCGATTCCAATTCTTTGGAACCTGCCCTTTATACATGCACGTTCACCGATGAACAACAAGACAAACTTGGGTTAAGTTACTGAGTTTATAACCAGCGTAGTGATACCGTTTATCCAGATTGTCTTTGTTGTGGATAGGTTCAGCTGGACAAGTTGGGAGTAACCCCGGGTAATTTGAGCTTGCCTTATGATGCAGGCTTCAGGTCTTGATGTGCAGTCTGTAACTGCAAACAGTAGTTCGACTGTGACTAGATTGATCACTGCTGTGCATGAATGTGTCTCAAACAAACAAACAAAGATAACAAAAGAGAAGCAAAGATAAGGTTCCTTAAACGACCATTAGGCGTTTAAGCAACAGGTACATCAAGACATATGGGAGGATTGGAAGGAAGATATCAGATATTTACCCTCCATGTGATGTAGAGGGAAGTGATGACACAGCTGTACAGGACTGTCAGCGTCAGCAGAGCAATCAGAATCCACCTGAGCTGATCTGGCTGCAACGGAGGAGTCGTCATAGAAGGAGGTGGAGAAGGAGGTGTGGATGTATCCTCTGTTTCACCACGACCTAATGAAGACATGGCGGATTGAGGTTTGTACACCACAAACACACAACTACATATGAATAAGATGAATAGTGCAAATAAGATATTATTTTATTCCTAGTGGTGTATGGGGCACCATTTTTAAAGTTGTACATGTTAAATCTAATGGTATATCTAAATGCTAGATGTTAAACCTAAACAGTATATCTAAATGTTAAACCTAATGGTATATCTAAATGCTAGATGTTAAACCTAAACAGTATATCTAAATGTTAAACCTAAATGGCATATCTAAATGTTAAATGTTATATCTAAATGTTAAACCTAAATGGCATGTCTAAATGCTAAATGTTTTATCTAAATATTAAATGTTATATCTAAATGTTAAACCTAAATGGCATGTATAAATGCTAAATGTTTTATCTACATGTTAAATGTTAATTTAAATGCTATGTAGCGCTTATGACAACTCAAGATTTAAATAACTAGGTGATGACCACGCCATGGCGGTTTTGCTCTCCGTGCTGCTCTTCACTGACTGACTTGCATGTCCTGCGATTCACTGGAAAACTTAAGAAGAGCGATTTGGACAGAAATTCAGACTTTCAGACTACTTCCAGCTCATAACCACAATAGCACCTGGTAAGTTTGTCGTCTAAATAGTATAGCAGTGTTAAATAGTTTTACAATCTCATGCTCAACAAGATGGAACCAACTCTTTGCTAGGTTTGTTAGCGATCAACATGCTCTGTGCAAAGTACCTTTTTTATATTCTGTAGTGCTGTCGGCTGGACATTTACAATAAACAGAATTATAAAGCTAATGCTGTCTGGACGTAAATGTCTCCTCAGTGCTCCACTGGCACTGTACATGGCACTGCACCGGGGCAATTTAGGAAGCTGTAAAGTAGCTGTTGTTATACATTTATATATTGCAAAACACCAACTCCTTAAAAGGTAATAATTGTGTTGGTGGTTTATTTTTGTATCAACTCTTCAGGGCTACATCAGGATAACCAAGGTCACTTGAACAACAAAACTGAAAATCCCATTATTGAAGACAGGGCCTGCTTTTGGCATAGTTATTCTTGCTTATTTTCCCCTATATAGTCAATTGGGGTTGTTGTAACAATATCTTCATTTCGTTCAAAAAAAGCTTTTTTTTTTTTTAATTTATCACCGGATCCTTCCCTCTTTATATTTATTTGTTTTATTTTTTAAAATAAAACATGTCTGACTGCAAGCGGCATACCTGAAGCCAGCAAGATTGTCCTGTATTACTGCCTTCAAAAATTGTCAAGGAATTACACTTCTTGTGGATTGAGTGGATTTGATGGACGGTAAAGGCCCACGAGGCTTTTTTTAAAAAAAAAATCTTCATCAGTGAGTTTATTGATTGTAGTTCTATTCTTGTTTCAGATAGTTTGTTGTTTGTCCATTGACATATACCTAAAGGCTATGCATCGTAGTTCTTTGTGTATTGCTCTAGAGAAGATCATAATATTGCCTGATGACAGCTCAGATAGGCTCCAGCAACCCTAGTAAGGATAACTGGTAGTATGAGATGAAATGAGATCATAGTGTATTGTTCTGGTATTGATAAAGTTAATATGTCTTAATTTTGAGCGGATGCATTGTAAGCTTGCTAAATATCTTGCTTATACTGTACTGATTCAAGTTTGTTTGTTGTACACATAATCATCCTCTTACCCATTTTACCAACCATCTCCAACTCATACAAATAAATGGTTAAACAGCTCTATTGGATCCTGTGTGTGTTTGAATGTGTACCCCAGTTAGGGATTCTATGTCTAGTCACCTTCATCCTCCATCATATGCAACCTTTAAATCATATAGCCCTTTTACATAGTCCTTTGTACCGGATAGAGTTTCTATACTGGATATGGAACAAAGAGCCAAACCAGAGTATAGGTGAAGAATCAAGAGGAAGACTGCAGTGAGAAAAGAGGCCACCTGGTGCTCTCCAAGATTACCATACACAGCTATACAACCAAATCCGCATACAGGATGGAGCAACCTCCTCATCATCACCAGAGACAGCGTTATTAAGGCAAGCAGTAGTGCTGCTGATCTTCTTGGCTGCAGCTATGGGATCAATCAGCTGATGAACTTGCATGACAGGCACTGCACTACCACCAATGCAACCTGTCATACACAATGAATGGAGTGTAAGTTTGCACAAAGTATGTAATTTCTCAATTTCTACTTGTGCTTAGAAACATTTACTCACAACTCTGACCTTAGGTACACACACAATCTAGGCGTAGTAAAACTAATAAGGTGTTGTAGTAGTAACACTGGTAGTAACAGTGGAACTATATCCATTACACCCATAGAACCCTTTAAGAGAATCACAGTGTTCAGCAGTCTCAAAGTTCACCCGTTACCACATATTGTCGGTTTCCTCTAATAATAAAAATATTCAGTCAGTAATTTAACAGACACATTGAATAATTGGTGTGACAAGCTATAAAAGACATCCTGGAAAGAAAAGTTGAAGTACACTGCCATTACTTACCTTGTACTATTGGAGGATTTTGAGAAGCGTTAATCTGATCTGTTCAACACTGCTTCCCCAAAAACATACTGATAGATTTACGCCGTGATTTAAAACCCTTGTTGGGTCAAGAGACAAGTGGCACCAAAGTCACACCAGTGCACATCCAGTCCCTGTCCTATAGGGTGCCGTTTGGAAAGTTCCGCATGAACACGTAATTTTTCCCACATTTAGCTTCAAAACACTAAAAAATGAGGAGTGAATTTTTCAAAGTCACTTTACTAATTGTGATAAACATTTAGTAAATGTTAAATATAAATATACATTTACTAAATTTAAATATTAAATCTAAATATTAAATATAAATGTTTAATATAGCGCTTGGAGAAACTAAATATTTTGCAAATATGCTAATTGGCGCTGCCGTTCAGCGGAAGTAGATTACCAAAATAAAAGCTTCATACGGAAGCTGAGCAGTGTTCTGATGGGACCGTCACGGCACCAATGTCAGAGGTTTATCTCTCCGTGATGCCCGTCACTGACTGACTGTATGTCTCTGAACGCTGGAAGAACGATTTTTGGCTGCAATTCAGACTTTCATCAATGCATCTTCATGTTCCGGTGCAGCACGACGCTCCTTGTGGTAAGACTTTTCCTTGGAGCTAAAACTATCTATCTATCAAGCTAAAAATATCAGCAGATATCAGCCGGTGCTTTGCTAGATTGGTTAGCGATCAACGTGCTTCATGAAAAGCGCATTTGTCTTGATTTCGCAGCGCCGTGCTGTCTGCTGGACATTTGCAATCCACATAATCTTAAAGCTAATTAAATGCTACTATATCTGGACAGAAATGTCTCCTCAGGACTTCACCAGCTCTGAGAAAGGCGCTGCACCGGGACCAAACAATTTAACCTTCCTGTTGTGTTCGGTCAAATCTGACCGATTTACTGTGAACAAATGTTCACTCTTAAGAAAATGCAGTTAATTTAATCTGTTTGTCATGCGATTGGATGACTATGTTCACATATGGCTTCAGAACACATATATTGACAAAAAATGTTTTTTTGTGTGTGTGTGTTTTGTTCAACTTGTACACAACCATGATGTTCCTGGACAAATATGTCATTAGATATGTGTATAATATAGAGTTCAAACACAAACAGATTGCCACATTCCTTTCCTACACCCAAACATCTCTGGTATATAAAGGTTTTGGGGACTCAGTTTTCATTCTGTTGCAGCACGATGACTAAGCGTGTTCGTTTCAGCTAACACTCATAATTTTATTATTAACCCACATTACATTATCACCCAGTGTTGTGTTACAATATTTAATGTGTTCGAACTTAAACTGGTTGTAATGTGGTAAATTTTTCAAGATTTGGGCCTTTGTCTGACTAAATAACACATATTGCTCAACTATTTAAAAATAATAATAATAATACTAAAATAAATGGTTTCAAAAACAGCGCCCTGTGATGAATAGTACAATGTGTTTCATCAGATAACTTGTTGTTGTTGTGTTTTTTTTTTGTTTTGTTTTTTTGTTTTTTTAGGAAAAAAACGAGTTATATGAGCTAAAGTAAATTGGGCCTTGAAAGGCATATGTGGCAAATAGAAGTTCACAAGATCTGAAGCTGGTAAAAACATCTAACACAACTTTAGGTGATAATATATGTATTAATGTGGATTTATAATTAAATATCACATTTGACTGGGAACATCATGAGTGTTAGCTCAACAGGAGGGTTAAAAAGCATGTAAGAGGTCACTCTTGTTATACTTTATATATTGTAAAACTTACTGTGTTGGTGTTTTATTTATTTATTTATTTTTTATTAACTCTTCAGGACTCTATCAGGATAAACAAGGTTGCATCAACAACAAAACTGAACATCGCAATATTGGAGAAGTGATCTGGCCTTCAAAGACTGTGGTTCATCATGTCAGATTGTGCCTGCGAAGGATGGACTCAGCAGGTCTGTCATCCAGGAGAACAGCTACAGTTAAATGAGCCCATTGTGTCCAAATTTCATGTGTCTATCGATACCTCCTGAGAACTTCATGAGCAATGACTGTCTTATTATGTGCACAACCAGAGAACTGAATGTTTCAACACCTTGAACACCTGCAGCCATGGTTACACACCCATTTTTTTATGAACTGAAACCCAAAGAGTATTCTGGAAATAAAGCATTTTCTGTCACCTGATATCTAAAGTTGGTGTCTGATTATTTTCATACATTAAAAACTATGCCAGTCACTATAATAACTGTCAGATATAGAAACTGAATGTGACAGAAATATAGAGCATCTTACTCCAGCTAAACCTTTTATGCTGTAAGCCAAGTAAGGCACTTGAAGTGTCAACAACATATTGTGTAAATTGATGGATTATAATGGAAATGTGGTGATGAGGCAGCAGCTCTACTTGGAACTGGTAACAGGTAGGTACAGGAATGGGTAAGATTCGGTTGCTTACTGACAAGTAGGCAATTGCAGAATTATATTCTTGTGTTTGAGATATAAACAGGACAAAAGTAGTTTCATTAATCCTAAAGATTGCATTTAATTGGTCAGAGTTCTTGATTATCTAATAAAACACAATAATTTACATTTCTTCAGTTGAGTTGATCAGCTTTATGAGATTCTCATTTAAATCAAGGTCATTTATATCAAGTGCACTGAAAAAAATTAAAAAACACCGGTCTTTGAATCTACAAAAATAAAGTTTAGTGAACATGATTTAATCAACTAAAGTTTTGTTGATTATATAGAAAGCTGGATGTACGAACTTCTCACGCGTTCAGTGAAAATGATTTAGTTGAGAACCATAACGTAATTTAATCAAATTTGGCCTCCACCGGAAATGGAGGGGCAGGAGGTGGCCCTTTAATCAGAGGGGGCGCAAGTGCGCCACCGCCAAACTCGTCAAGGCAAGAAGAAAAACGTGTGCCATTTCCCCGCGAAGGTGGAGGAATGTGTTGTTTGGGAAGAGGCCACATATTGAGTGAGTAAATTCATCAAATTAATATATGTTAGTGTTCATTTAGTAATAGGTGTCAGGCAATAGGCTATTTTATATGTTTGTTTGTATGTGTGTGCGCTTAAGTGTAACGTAGAGTGTACATGAGTCGTGTTGGGATTTTTACGTCCTGGGCCGGACAGTGGCCGTTGAGGTTCAGGGTCGGCAAATATGAGGCTTGAGTGTTTTACTTTTATTTATTTTTGCCATCTATGGTGGCAGCATCGCACCGCTTCCTTGTCCTTTGTGCTGAAGCAGTATCGGAGGTGAAGTTGGGTCCTTCAGACTTCAATCGTTAGCGTTAGCTGAGTAACTTTAGGCACCATGGCCACTTTACCTATTCGTTGTGATGGACGCAGATGAAGTAATTCTGCGTAAAGACGTAGCATATCTGATGAAACTCTTCAGTTTACCTTGGAGCTAATCCTGCTTTTCATTTTGTGTCTTTGTTTGTGGTCTTAATCATTTAAAGCTATCCACTGAGTTAGCCTTCTAGTTCTAAACATTTTCTTTTATAGGTCTATTTGTACAGAATACACAGAGGCTTTATAGTGGTAAGTGCTGTTTCATTTCTTTCTTTTTCTTTTCTTTTTTTACTCTATATTTTGAGGTTAATTTCCCAAAATAATTGAAGTTTCAGTTGTCAATAGAAAATATCAGTTGTTTGTCATTTGATTACAATTAAAATGTAACTTGGAATTATTTATTGGTAATTTGTTTGTTTTAAATTTATTTTTTCAGTTGAATTATATTCAAAGATCAAGGAAATCCACTGTTAAAGACTAGATAAGCTAAATAAATCACTAGATGCATGATGTTTCCTTAGTCAGTAAATAATAGTCTTTAAAGAATCACAGTGTCAATGTTCTCTCTTAGTATCATCTACCAGTATCACAATATAATTTGATATTGATTTATTCTTTTCTCGATATGGCTTGGTTAATAAGTCTTTATCTTGTTCATTTACCTATCTGTGTTTCCCATAGGGCATGGATGAAGTCGCCATAGATGAGGCCATTGAAGACACCACTGTTGATGTTCTAAAAGAACGTGCTTCTAGTGATGAACCAGTTTTTCTTCTGACTTGGCACAGCATTCATCCAGCATAAGCATAAGTCATGCAGAATGTAGACAAAAATTATTTTGTTTTAAATCCCATTGTGAAACAGTTTTTTGCACAGCTGCACATTTGTGTTTGAATCCTGTGGTTTTCAATGTTCAGTCAAAGCTATTGCCATAATCAAAATGCACTGACTTCATTTTGTCAAATGTATGTACTTTTAAGTTTAATAAGAACAAGTTCGTAATGAACTCTGACTCTTTGCCTTTTTTGTTCATGCAAATTATTTTTGTTAAAGTAACATAATACCATTGAATAATAATAAGAAATCATTTTGGAGTAACAGGTGAAAATCAGGTACCCTGGAATTGATGAAAGCACTTTAACCATACACAATGAATTGGTGTTACAGTAACATAAGAATAATTTTGAATCAACGTGATTTTTTAAATACATTATTTTTCAGATGCACAAGAACTTGTAAATTCATTGAAATGCACTAACATATAACCATACATTACAAGAGAACCATTAAACATTGTTTATAGATAAACACCGGTGTTTATATAGCTACTAGTAGAAACATCTCAAAAGCACAGCTAGTTGAGTTTCTTAAGTGTGCTGTCCCGGTCGTGACAGTTGATGTCACTGACTCCGATGCAGTGGTGGTGAAGCTCTGAGGAGACATTTCTGTCCAGATACAGTAGTATTAGCTTTAAGATTATGTGGATTGCAAATGTCCAGCAGACAGTACGGCGCTGCAAATCAAAACAATTGCGTTTTGCACGTTGATGCTAACAAATCAAGCAAAGACTCGGCTACATCTGCTGCTAGTTTCGCTAGATAGTTTTAGCTCCATGCTCTTTGGAGGACAAACTTTCCGGTGCTGTAGTGGTTAGGAACGGGAAGGAGTCGTCGTGCAGCACCCGAACGTAAAATCTGAATTTCAGTCAAAAATCATTCTTCCAACGTTCAGAGACATACGATCAGTCAGTGATGGGCAGCACTGAGAGAGTAACCTCCAACAGCGGCGCGGTCCCACCAGAACACTGCGTAAAATTAAGCTTTTATTTTGGTACTTCCGCTGAACGGCAGCGTTAATCATCATAGTTAAATATTTAGTTTCTCCATGCGCTACATTTAATGTTTAGATATAACATTTAGATATAATCTGTAACATTTAGATAGAACGTTTAATATTTAGATTTATACCATGGTCCGGGTGGATCCTAGACTCTGATGTGGAGTGTACATTAAAAAGGATTATACCGGTTATACCATGGTCCGGGTGAATCCTCGATTTTGATTGGCTGCGGGGTGTACATTAAAAGGGGATAATAGACACCCATAAAGACATTGCGCCTGATGACAGTTGTAAATCATTGCGCTCGCTCAAAAGGTTTGCTAACCATGGCAACAGAAAAACAGAACACACGTTATTTCACAGTTCATTTATTACAGCGGCAATATACTTGACAAAAAAATAGTGATTTTATAGTTAACTTTAACCAATTTGATGTATTTGATAATTTTGAAGACTGGGATGCAGCAGAAGAGAAAGAGAGAAGAGAATATGAAAAGAAGAAGGAGATGCGACACGAGGAGGTGACATCGGAGGGACTGGACAATAGTGAATGGTGAATAATATTTCTTGCAATAAAAACGATTTCGGAAACTATCTGTGGACTCTGTGGAAATTTCGCATGATCCTGTGGACACACACGCGGTAATAAGTACACTGGCCTTCTGAAATGATACTTTGTATCACGTAATGTAACGTTAAGCAATCATCTCACTTCCCCTAAGATGATAAGTAACCGCTGCTGCAACGCCTGCGGACGGGAGATGTTAAATAGTCCGCTAAGCCGCTTCTTGTGAAAAACTTTTGATTTAAACGGTAAAAAAACAACCTTAACGTATTAATAATTGACCTAATATGTATTTATTTCGTAAGTGACCATGGTATAAGCGGGTTAATGCCCTTCGAGGTGTCCATTATTTGAAATTAATGGACTTTGCGGAAGCAACCGTTCACGCCTCAGCGCTTCCATTAATTTCAGATAATGGACATCACAGCGGGCATTAACCCTTACGTAACATTCAACATTTGGATATAATCTTTATCATTTAGATATAATATTTATATTTATCACATTTACTAAATGTTATGTTAAATTTCTAAATAAAGATTATAATCAAATGTTGAATGTTATATCTAAATATTAAATGTTGAATCCAAATATAAATGTTAAATGTCACTCTTGGAGAAACTAAATATTTAGCTAATATGCTAATCGACGCTGCCGTTCAGCGAAAGTACCAAAATAAAAGCTTCATTCTGAGCAGTGTTTGATTAGACCGCTTCTCTATGTTGGTCTCTCCTTGCTGAACTTCACTGACTGACTGACTGACTGCATGCGCCCGATTCATTGGAAAACGTCGTGGAAGAGTGATTTTGAACTGAAATTCAGATTTTCATCAATGCATCTACATATCCAGCTGCAGCAGGACAACTCCCTTCAGCTCTGAACCCCAGAACTGGTACATTTGTCTTCCAACTGTCCTCCACACTACACATGTACAACTATCTAGCTGAACTAGCAGCAGATGTAGTCGGCTTTTTGAACAGATTAGTTAGCGATCAGTGCTCCGTGCAATCGCATTTGTTTTGAAAGATGTCAGAATTGTGTCATCAGGGCTCCACCAATTCTGAACATTGCACTGCAAACTCAACTAACTGTGCTTTTAATCTTTGTGAGAGATGTTTACTAGTATTTAAACACCAGTATTTATCCATAAACAATGTTTTATGAATCTGTAAATGTGTTTGTGCATTTTCATTCATTTCCAGGTTCGGTTGCTCTGAAACATTATGTGTTTAATTATTATTTTTTATCTTTCAGGCACACCAAATGGATGCACAAAAACATTTCACTTCCAAATGGAGGATGTGCAACATTCTAAACTGAAGACTGCTTGTGAAATGTATATTATACCAAGCACTGAAAACTGCTGCTTTGTCACCACATTTCCAATATAAAATCCATCAATTAAACAATATGTTGTTGACACAGTCATATAGTAATATGGTCTATAATTCTACGACATGCAGTTTCTATATCTGCTGATTATTCTAGTGCTGCTCTTATTTGGCATAGTCATTTTTAATGTGTGAAAATAATCAGACATTAACTTTAGATATTAGGTGACAGAACATGCTTTATTTCCAGAATACTCATAAAACTCATAAAAATGGGTGTGTAACCAAGGCTGTAGTTGTTCAAGTCTCTGTTGAAACACGCAGTCCTTTGATTGTGCGTATAACACAGTCATCGCTCATGAAGTTTTCTAGAGGCATCAATAGACCCATGAAATGTGAACACAATGTACTCGTTTAACTGTAGCTGTTCTTCTCCTGGATGACGCACCTGCTGCACCTGAAGCCCATATCACTTATCCGATATTGGGATGGTCAATGAATGGATGGAGCCCTGATGAGTTTAAATAAATAAATAAAACACCAACACAGTAAGTTTTACAATATATATACGAGAGTGAGCTCTTACATGCTTACCGATGCAGGTTCTTTTTCAGAGCTGGTGAAGTCCTGAGGAGACATTTCTGTCCAGATATAGTAGCAGTAGCTTTAAGATGAGGCGGATTGCAAATGTCCAGCAGACAGCACGGCGCTGCAGAATCAAAATAAATGCGCTTTTTACGGAGCGCGTTGACCGCTAAGTAATCTAGCAAATCGCCGGCTACATCTGCTGCTATCGCTGGCTGCTGCTAGTTTTAGCTAGATAGATAGTTTTAGTTCCACGATAGTCGAAGGAAAGACTTACCACAAGGAGTCGCCGTGCTGCACCGGAACATGAAGATGCATTGATGAAAGACTCAATTTCAGTCATAAATCGATTTTCTAACGTTCAGAGACATACAGTCAGTCAGTGCCGGGTAACGCAGAGAGAGTAACCTCTGACAGCGGCGCAGGGACGGTCCCACCAGAACACTGATCAGAATGAAGCTTTTATTTTAGTCTACTTCTGCTGAACGGCAGCGTCAATTAGCATATTTGCAAAATATTTAGTTTCTCCAAGGGCTACATTTAACATTTATATTTAACATTTCACATGTATTTAATATTTATATGTATATTTAACATTTGTATTTAACAATTACCATTTTAATTTAAATTAACATTTAGATTTCGTATTTATATTTAGATTTAACATTTACTAAAAAGATGACTTTGAAAAATTCACTCCTCATTTTCTAGTGTTTCGGGGCTAAATGTGGGAAAAATTGAGTGTTCATTTTAACACGCACACCTTTACAAACGGCACCCCATACTGTCCAGCCTGGGATGTATGGCCACCGGAATATTTCAGCGAGAGTTTGGAGACATATGCGGCATTTCACAGCCGAAGCTAAGCAGAATCGTGAAGGCAGTGTTGGACGAAATGATTTCTCTGGCCTCAGTTTATATCCGGTTCGCATAAAGATATCACTAACAAACCCAAATTAAACGAGTATTTCAGGCCATTGCCAGATTCCCAAACATAATTTGGAGACATAGATTGCACCCACATCCCAATATAACCACACAATGAATTCAGTTACGTGAATGAGAATCAATACACAAATAATGTGAGATGCAGCTACGTCTCTATTAAACGTTGCTGGAGGAATGCACATCAGTAAACACATCCAAACTAGAGATAGGATCATACAAATATTTTAGGTAAGTCTGCCTATTAGCTGATTTGTGGAAAGTGAGAAATTTAATTTTTCTTTATTTTAATTTGATCTCATTTAATTTAACAACGCATGCATCTCTGTCGGTGACTCGTTTATTTACAATAAAGTATTTGCAATGTTGGCCAAACTATCCTCCATTTCATTTATGGAATTGCTGGTGTCTTGTTGATTTTGCGACTTTCCCCTAAGTCCCCCGCCTCTTCCGCCGCTTCCGATTCCGGAGCGCACAGGCAGGATCTTTGCCATGATTTCGGTGAGGGTAAAAAAAAAAAAAAAAAAAAAAAAAAAAAATCCCTTAACGCATTCTTAAAGGGATTGTTGCTACCATATATGGTCAATTCGGGGCGTGTCTGAATACAAATGACCCAAACCATACTTGAGCATTGTCAGGGCCGGCTCTTGGCCTAGGCGACATAGGCGGTCGCCATCTGCTGGAGGGGGGCTGCCAGGCACCCTTGCCCTCGAGGGGGAAAAAAACAATAATTAAAAACGAAAAGAATGTTCTATGCCCAGTCGCCCTCCTTTGTGTGTTATCTCTTTGAAATGATAAATATTAACAAATAAATAAACAATGATGTTCCTAAATTGTGGTGCTGCTGAGTCACATGATTTGTGTGCACCTCAGGGTCAGAGGGATCAGAACTCAGGTCACAGACAGGTGATGGTTTTGTTATTAACGAGATGAAAAGGCCGTACAAGGCTTTCTGGTGCGCGGAACCAAAAGAGAAGAAAAGAGGAGGAGAAGACGAAGTTGCAATACCAAGGTAACATTAGGCTACAATTTTTTAATTATGCCGTATTGTGTGAAGACGTTTTATTTGTCCTCGCTCACTAGCACATATTTCTGCTTGTTGGCTACACAGTGTTTAATGTGAAATGCGCACCGCATCGGCGCTGTTTATGTTTGTGTTGAGTTTTCATTAGTTTTCTACACAGTTATCATCTCTGCCTTTATGTCCGGTCTGGTTTGGTATTTTATTTCAGTGTCATCACGTCATCATTATGCTTGGTCGAGTTGAAAATTTGTTTTACCATAGTCATCACTAGTATTAACAACAGTGTGACACAGTTGCTGCTGCTGGTGCTTAGCTCTCCTACTGTCTTATCATGTTTGATATTATATATACTATATATACCTCAGTATTTTATTGTACCCAAATACCGGACTGCTGTGACAACCTGATTTCCCTTCGGGGATGAATAAAGTAATCTATCTATTTATCTATCTATCTATCTATTGTGCTGAAATTCAGTAGCCAAGTGATGAAAATGCAAGCTGCAGCAGGTTATTATTATTTTTTTCTTATTATTACTTGTTTTTGCTTGTAATGTAATATCTTTACTCTGTCTGTCTAGATGCACTCAGAAAATATTTACAGACATCTCAAACAGCTTCTGGAGAGGAGCCTTCTGATCACACATCCACAGAAACACCACTCTCCGAAGCATGTATGTTTATCCAATTGTTTGTGGTCTCTGACACACCACTATGTTATTGTTGTTGTTACTGAATGGTACAACCTTGTTAGTAATGCCAGTAAATGTAAATTTTAGTCAATTAAGAATAAGTGATTTATTAAGTGAAATAGAATGACACAACAGTATGGATGTGCTCTGTTTTAATACAGCTACAAGTCAGACATCATGCAGGAGCAACAGCAGCACTACCACGTCAACCACACCACTCATCTCTGCAAGTCAGCATGACCGGGGGGCGCCCGGAGAGTAATCTCACCTAGGGCACTAAATTAGATAGAGCTGGCCCTGAGCATGGTAGTTAAGAACAGGTGGGAGGCAATAGTACTTCAACTTTTCTTTTCAGGTTGTTCCATCACAACTGTCATTTATAGCTTGTCACACCAATTATTCAAAATGTTTGCTAAATTACTGATTGACCATTTTTATTATTAGAGGAGACTGGCAATATGGGGTAGCGTGTTGCGATTGCTGAACACTGCGACTTTTTTAATGGGTTCTATGTGTAGTTCCACTGTTCTACCACTAGATTTTGTGTGTACGCACACTCAGAGTTGTGCGTAAATTTAAACACTTTTCTAAGCATGAGTACAAATTGATAAATTACATACTTTGCGTCAGACTGTGGTTATGGTCTCTTTGAGCATATATCTGTGCGTATGCACGGTCAATAAATGAAGTGCCAGGTGTTTAGTGACAGTGTTCAACAAAGTGAGACTTGCATCTTCCACACCTCACTTTATCTTACAGGCCAACTGAAAGGGATCCATGTTGGGTGACAGTAATAATGTAACAGTGGTAAATTCCTTGCTTATAATTCTAGCTTATCGTCAGGGTTGTAGATGGTGAGGTAGGACCCAAGTGCAGGACAAGAGATGAGGCAGGCAGGTAATACGGGGGAAAAGGGAGTATTTTAATGAAAACTGAAGGGAACAAAAGGTGCTGTGTACGGCAGGTAATCCGGAATACAAAAATCAAAGAATCAAGGACATGGCATGGAATCAAATGGGGTCATGGGCATAACATGGCGATAACACAAGGACATGATATGGAAATAACATCAACAACAGGACAAGGAACAAAGGGAAAGCAGGGCTTTAAATACACATGAGGGCTGAGGGCTGACAAGACACATGTGAGACGGATCAGGGCAATCACAAGGGGAGAAACCAATATATAATCAAGGGACACATGAGGAAACACGACAGGAAATACAGAACTTTAACAAAATAAAACAGGAAACACAAAACATGATCACAAAATAAAAGACAGACACATAACCATGACATTTATGTTATGTGTGGCAGTTTATTGATTTATGTTTGTTGCACAGATTCTTTCCCCCATTTTACCAACCATATCCAACTCATGTGTGTGTGTGTGTGTGTGTGTGTGTGTGTGTGTGTGTAATGGTTACCAATCACAGGAATTAAATTCAAATTATTTGTATTTTCGAGAAGACAAAAACATCTTATCAAAAAGCTGTTTTTCATCAGGTGACAGTGAATATTTGTGCACCTGCCCAACTGCCCACTTTCAGGAATCAGGGTGAAGTCTCGATTCCGTAACAGAGGAGGCTCCAACTGGGCGAAACACGACTTTACTGCATCCTTATTTTTGTTAAATAGGTTTTTTTCACCTTAACTGGTTGCAGAGGCAGCACTTAACTTTTGGGAAGCGGAGTTTGACCGGGAAATTATTCCGTTATGTTACATGAGACGTTTGCAGTCAGGTTCTTTCATGTTAGTATTTGATTTAGCCAGCATTGGCTCGGTAATTCAAACTACTGTTTATTGGTAATGGTAAGTCGTCTTGCTTTTATATAGCGCTTTTCTACCTATTGGTACACAAAGTGCTTTACAGTCACAGAGGTTTAGTGTCTTTCTCAAGGACACTTCAGCATGTGGCACATTCTGGGGAACGAACTGCTAACCACTCTACCTACTGAGCCAACCCTATTGTCTCCCACAAGCACCAAATCATCATCACAGTCATGTTCTGCCCCCTCAAGTCAGCCTGAATCACCTGTATTAGCTGCATTTAATGCAAAACATCAAAAACTATTGCATATACATACATAATCATTATAATGGTTAATTAAAGAATACTTATTTTTTAAACTTACATATCCTAATTAGAAGTGTAACTAAAAAATATAGATTTTTTCACCAATTTAAAATTTTATTCGAATACAAATACTTTTTTTCCACAACACATATGTTTACAACTACTGGAAGCTTGCATACCCCTAATCTGCAGCATAAGTAGAGCGCACATTACATACAAGATTAAAAAACAGTACTATTATCCATCTTGTACGAAAATTCGCATGAACAACTCCAGTTGTTTATTATATGAAGTAATAGGGCACCAGGAAGGTGGGCTCCATTAACCTGCTAAAAAGACGCATATCGCCACCTAGTATGGAGGAGGAGGATATGTTCCTGTCAATTATTCGATTTTCGTTGGTTAGGACCAACACATGAAAAGCCAAACTTTAAATAATCAGGGTTATACTTCCTCCATTTTCTGTTCACCCCAGACTCTGCGTCCTCCCTTACTTTCACTCGAGGTAGCCTACTAAAATCTATTAGTTTTGTCCCTCACATGCACTGTAGTTGGCTAACCACTTTTTTTTTCAAGTTTATTTTTTCTTTACGTGTTTGATGTATTTGAATTGCGCTGCATTCACAACCTACAGTATGCTGTTCTGCTGTTTTCACTGTCTGCAGTGCTGCTGATTTACATCATATGATTTCAGACGTTTTGATAATCTGTCCACATAATGGAGGAAAGTGGTTTCTGTGAGGACCCTTTGCAGAAATTGCAGGGATCAAGAAGTGCTAAATTGGGTGCACTTGCTGAGAAAAGAAATGAAATTGCACAGCTTATGGGAAATGGCCAATTATTTCTTAAAGTTGCATGCTGAGTTAGATGAACTCAATGAAGGTGTGAGAGGAATAAAATATCTGAAGTTGAAGCAGAGCATGACTAAACGGTGTGATATAAACCTAAAGCAGCATCACTGGAGCCACTGAGCCACTCAATAGAAATGGGGTCTGACTAATAACTGGAACACAATCAGTCATGTCAGTTGACTCCTATGTGTAATGGAACCTAGTTCACACTACAGCAAGTTATCCGAACCTTAGTAATGACCTAGCAACAGAAATGATTTTCTAGTCCCAGATGAGTGAACTCTGAGCTGATGTTCATGTTTTAACACGGTCTCAGACTTTACCTAACTAAACAAAAATGCATGAATGAGCAAAACTTGCTTAGTTTTATTGCCCATGTTCAAAACATGTTAATCACGGTCACAACAGGCCTAGGTAAGTTACGTGTCTCTCACACCGAAGGGAATACCCTCTCGGGTAAAACGGCTTGGCAGAGCAATATGTTTAGTGATGAGTTAGCCGTGCTGTAATGCTGATTTGAGCACGTTTTAAATGTCTTATTGACCAATCAGATTGCTTGGTCGGAACTACTTGTTTTATAATATTCATTATTCACCATTTTTGTAAATAAACCAGATATTTCACTGAAGTCGTTGTCAGAAAGGTCCTTGTGAGCTGAAAATAGATGATCACTGTACTGAGAACTGTTGCCTCAGATATGATGAGATTGATTATTTACTAATAATTAATACTGATCCAGTATTAATTGGTTAATTCTTACACTGTGCTTTACATCTGTGAGTGGTGCCCCCTTTCGACGAGTGCAGTTATTAGACTAAAATGTTTAATAATTTATTTCCCCTACAGACACTGAAAGCTGAAAGCTCAACTGAACTCTGGTGCGGACCAGCTTGGAAATGTAGCTCTCAATTCGCTTGCAATTGAACTCTGGTGCTGTTAGTAAGCAGCATGAATGCTCATGCAGTAAGCACAGGAGTAAATACAGGAAGTCGGGCAATATGCAGGCACTGAAAACCAAAACAGACATGGTGAGAGGGCATTTTTTTCCCTCCTATGTCATTTCCTTTTCTCTCCCTCGCTGCATTATGTGGTTTGCTAAACCATGTACATTTGACAAATAACGAAAAGAAATACAATCCCCAAAACAGCTAACTTCAGCTTCTCCATGTTTAACGTTTGTATTTATATCCATTGACTGTCAAGTTTCTTTCTATCAACCATTTGGTTTTCCAGGTTGGGAGGGAGGGAGGGATTTCTCCTACTACATCGTCCAATAAACGAGTGCCCCTTTCAACCACGTGACATTGCTCAGAAAGTTTGGTGCACTTCAGAAATTGCAGTTTGAAAGCAGAACGGAATCAAATGACAAATGAAAAAACAACTAGATTACACTAGATACTTAAATCCAATCATCCATTCTCAAAACCTGCTCCTCTTCATAATCTATACGTCCTACCACAGTCGCCACCCTGTTCCAGTCACACACAAGGTTAAGTCAACTGCCAATCCCATGATTTCAAATAGTCTTTGGAAAACACTTGTTTGTTGGAAATTTGAATTTGCGCAATAGTATTCCCACATCCGTGCTCACAATTCAGAACAAAAATGCGTAAAGCGTCTTGCTCCAAGGTGTCTGCCTCATTGATTAGCACGGGTAGCCCAACTGGCCAGTGCTGATCTCTGCATTGCTTATAATGTACCTTCTTTTCTGGTACTGCTGCTGGCCAGCAGCGTGAATCAGCATATTAGCTAAATGTTTTGCTTGCTCTACCATTTAGATTTAACATTTAGATACAAAATTTAACATTCACCCTATAGATATACCATTTAACCTTTAGTGAATATGGTAAAAAAAAAAAAAAAAAAAAAAAAAAGAAAAGAACTCACACCTATTTTTTAAATGTTTTTTGGAGCTAAACGTGGGGCAAATTGTGTGTTCATTGTAACATGTTTAACTTAACAAATGGCACTCCTTAGTGGTGCACACAAAATGAGCATTATGAGACTTGTGGACAAAAAAGTTAAATAAAAAAAACACATTATATTCAGATTGGGGATTTTGCATACCTTCTATTAGTCTGGTGGGTGTTCCTTTCACAGAACTGTCTAGTTCATTGTTTTGCACCGTGATCTCACACTCATACGTCACTCTCATCGCCTCAGGACCGATGCCAAATAAGATGAAGACATACTTGTTTTCTTTCTCTTGATATACGGTGATGTTCTCACCCTCACGCCAGTTCATTCCTTTCTGCCAGAGCTTTGAAGGTTTTCCTCTGAGAGAGAGAGAAGAGAACAAATATCAGACAGAAAACCAGCCTCACCGGGTCTACAGATTCATTATATTAGAGGATCCACTGATTAGTATATTTAGCACAGTGCGTTGGCTGCAATGGCTGCATTGAGACTCTTATGCAACTGAGCCATCATTAATTCAACCTCTACTGCTCCTGCTGCAACAACATCACAACACAATGAGCAAACTGTCTGCTGCCACTCAAATTTCCTGTGCAACACCTTCAACAAATGCACTGGCTCTGTATAAGCTGTAAGCACAGTGTTATAAAAAGAAATCCTGATGGTTTAAAAAAATTAAATTACTCACAGATGAGCTCATTGGTAATTTGGCAAAGTTGTGTTTATGCATGAAAAAAACTTGGAAATGATCAGAAAGTTTAGAAAAAAAAAACATTTTTGACATATGTTTCAGTTTCTGCTTCATTTTCTATATCATCAATCAAACTGATCAAATCACTCATTGTATAGAAACTCAATTTTCCATAAGTCAGCGGCACGTTGCTGACTTAGCAGCATTGTGATGAATGGAAACATTGGGAGAGTATTTCTCATCATCAGATTCGTGAGACTGAATGTTTCAGAGGGTGGAGAGATCTAGAATAAAAACCAGCAGACGGGCCTGTCTGGATGGAGTTTGCATGTTCTCCCTGTGTCTGCATTTCCCACCTCCAAAGACATGTTTGTTAGGCTAATTGAACCTAGGTGTGAGTGTGAGTGCAAATGGTTGTTTGTCTGCGTGTTTGCTATGTGTTAGATAGACTGGCGACCTGTCCAGGCAGTACCCCGCCTCTCGCCTGATGACAGCTGGGATAGACTCCAGCAAACCCCCTGGTAGTACAAAATGAGTATGACTGGTAGTGTCTCAAAGGAAGAGCAGAAATCCACTTCTCACGATGGAGACGAGGATAAACAGTTGCGATGGACTAAGACAGAGCAGCATTTCACAGTGGAGACGAAGAATGAAACCACAGTGAAACACGAAATCTGGACTCCTAATCAAGGAGAAACTGGTAGACATGTTCCACTCTCTGATTTTAACTTTGTGGAAGAAGAACTTGAAAACCAAACCAGAACAAGGAGACTTCTGAACTAACTTTGTGATTCATAGCAAAAAGTCATGAAACAAATACTCAGTGGTCTAAAGTGTTGCAATGCAGTTTAGTTTTTGAGACAGAGGCTTTTTTAACATGTTTTAACATGCAAGTCCAAACTGGAAATGAAAAGACAACATTTCTCAATGTCACCAGGGTGCATACGTTGAAATGCTGTTGAGTCGGATGTCTTTCACAGTGCTGCTGCTTGCTGTGTGTTCACAGCTGATGGTGGCTGACTTATCTGGGTTCACAGTCTGAACCTGCGGCTGGATCACCCGGAAAGCTGTAGAATGAAACATACTGACATTTCTAATCTACCAGTGCACCTTCTTTTCTATATTCTTTTAAGAAATTTATGAACAGTATCAATAAACTGACAGATATACAAAAACATGTGTAGAATAACCCCGTAAAATGGTGACATGAGGAGTCCTACCGTGACTCTGGTGAAAAATTAAACTGAAGACGATGAAGATGTTGAAGCTAAGAGGAGACATCTTGTTCCACTGTGGTAAAAAAACAAAAAACAAACAAACAAAACCTAAAGCCAAACTAATAACAAAGATCCCACCAACATCACAAATAAGCTTCACAAATGCAAAGGCTGAGGTTGAGCGCAATACTGATCTTTTTAAACTGTGCTTGCTCTGGGCCACAAGCCTGTGTTAGTCATTTCTTTTCTGTGGGCGGCCCTCTTTCCTGTAGTTGTCATTCTTTTGCTTTTCTTCTCAAACCTGAAGCTTTAAATCAAACCACTTCCTGTACTGCAGGAAATGTTTAGCTTTGTTTAATGTTCAGCTCGATGTATGTATCTATGACAGTAGATGTTTATCTTGTTTCTCCTGTTCTTTTTTTCTCTCTATCTTCTCTGTTTCTATCTGACTGGCCTTCGGCAGATGGGTCCCTCCATATGAGCTGGGTTCTGCTCAAGGTTTCTTCCTGTTAAAAGGGAGTTTTTCCTTGAGGTTTCAGGTCAGTTTTTTTAAAGCGTCCCTAGACAATTTGTATTGTTATTGACACTATATAAATAAAACTGAATTGAACTGAATTGAACTGGGTCAGAAACTAACACTCCTCCCTTTGCAAATTCAATAAAAGAAGTATCTTCTTTTTTGAAAAGAAGTATCTTCTGAATTTAGGAGATAATTTAGGGTGAAATCAGAATCAGAAATGAAATGACGTCTACAAATGGCAAGCTATCTGACACCTTAATGCTGAAGAAATAAAAAAGCTTCTTCTTTCCTTATGAAGAGACAAGTCTAGTGGGTTTGACAATCTAGATGCTAAACTACTATGACTGTTGTCAGGTTTTGTAGCCAAGCCTTTAGCCTATATTTTTAATCTGTGTTTTAAAGAATGTGTGTATCCTCATCATTAGAAAAGAGCAAAGATAACACCTCTGTCAAAAGAAAAACAAAACAAAAAAAAAACAACAACAACTATAAGCTCAAACAGCAGACCTATTAGTATCGTACCTGTCATAAGTAAACTTTTTGACGGCCTTATTCAACAGTTCATCCATGATTTTGGATTAAACATCAACTTCCAGAACACCTATAGAGCAGGACACTTAACAGCAACTGCTTTAATATTTTTAAAAGATTTAACAGGCCATGGTCTATTAGAAACTATTATTAAGAAACTGAGGGCCTATGGCTTCAGGAACGCTGATGCTGAGTTAACAAGAAGTTATTTGTCGAACAGGCACCAATGTACTTTTTTTAGCGGCTCAATATCTAATTAAGTTACACTACACCACTATTTTATTTTCCATATGCATTTATGTGAATGATATGCCTTATATGTTGGAGAATACTGGAATGATAATCTCAGCTTCAAGCTCTGAGCAGGTTAATAAAACACTTCAAAATGAAATTTTGTTGGTTTACAAATAGGTTAATGAATATAAATGGAAATTGAATATTTTGAAAACCAAATGTCTATTGCTAGGTTCTAAATGTGCTCTGAGGTCAGATCAGAAATTTCTCTCCCTAAATGACACCGTTATTGAACACGTTAAGGAGGCTAAACTGTTTGGAGTTCCTATTGATGATAGTCACAAAGAAGAGTAGGGTTAATTTCAAAGTGATAGTCTCTTAAACAAAATATCATTAAAAATTGTAAGTTAATCTCTAGTTGTTACACGCCTGGACCAGTATCCAACAGTCTGGTCTTGCACGTCACATAAAGAAATGACAAAACTCCAGTTAACTCAAAGTACAGATGCTCACTTTGCACTTTAGTGCTCCATAAAGAAGAATGTGTCAGAAATGCATACCAGACTATCGTGGTTAATGATAAGAGAGAGGTTGACATGCAGTCTTAGGACGAATAGCCATTGCTCCTTTAATGCAGTGATGACTAATGGGGATCCTATTAGATAAAGAAATGAACACAGCATCAGCTCCATGTTATGAAGAGAGGAGCTGGTATAAAATACAGAATGTCAGGCCATGTCCACACTAATATTTTTGGGAGAAAGCGCATATGTCTTACATGTTTAGGACAACCATCATGCCGGATATGGATTTTTCAGTGACTGCAACCAAACCATTTTGAATCCAGGTCCCAAGATGACAAATACAGAACCTGTGGGGATTCTTTTTTTTTTCCATTTGAGTGTACATCTACTTAAATCAAATATAAAACCAAAACTTCTTAAATAAAAATTAAGTGAACATAACTTAATTCTCTTCATCCTCATGAGCACTGCTGTTCATGTAGTGGCCTGAGCAACTGTTCATAAACTGCATTTTGAAAGAAAACAGGGTTTTGTGATGTGACAGACCTATAGTCAGCAGAGTTTATCCACATCCTGTTTTTCACAGAATGTGCCTGTGTAACAAAAAAAAAAAAAAAAAATCCCTTTTTGTGAGAAACCACAGCTACATTCAGCATTACCAGCGTGGATTCTGCTCTGTATTTGAGATTAGATGATGATGATATGAACTGAAAATTGACTCACCATCTCCAAAACAGTGAAGCTGTTTAGTTTTAATCTTTCATCAGGATATTGATAGTTATTCATTTCTTCCAAAAATCTGACAACCAAAGTAGAAAGTTATTTACGACCTCTGAGCAAAATTTATTTATTTCCTTCTTTCTAATGTTGCACTCAAATAGAAAGCAAAGTCAATTCAATAAAAAAAAAAAAAAAAAAAACATAAAGAACAAGTGGCACTGTAGTGACATGGCAGGAAGTCCAGATAACATCCAACAAAAGGTGCAAAAATATGAGCAGAAGTAATCTGAAAATCAGTGGGAGGTATACCCTCCCACCACAGGGTCTCATTTGATCCGCAGCATGAATTACTGCAAAGCGCCAAAAATACATAAAAGACTTTAATAAAGTTTTCATCGGGCTTCCAGGTTCTGGTAAAAAAATTATGTATAATTATTATTATTATTTTTTTAATGTTTCAGGCACACCAAATGGTTGCACAACAAGATTTAACATCCTCCTATAGAGTGCCCTAATGACCCTAGGGGCTATGCTATAATCCTAATGCAGACTGGTCCTAAGTGAAGGGTCAGACAAGGTACCGTTCAGAAGACCCTGAATGACAAGTACAAGCGAGAGTCAGTGTACCTGGCCGGAGGGCTACCGAGGCCCGACCCTGGAGCCAGGCCTGGGGTTGGGGCTCGTGGGCGAGCACCTAGTGGTCGGGCCTTTGTCCATTGGGCCTGGCCGGGTGCCAGCCTGAACCGGTTACATGGACTCGCCTCCCTGTGGGTCCACCACCCGCAGGAGGTCCATTAAGGGTCTGGTGCAGTGTGGATTGGGCGGCGGACCAAGGCAGGGGCCCTTTCTGGCAGGGAAGGAGCCAGAGCTTGTGGAAGAGATTGAGTGTTATTGGCTAGATATAGTCAGCCTCACTTCAACACATAGCATCAGCTCTGGAACCCAAGTCCTTGAGAGGGTTGGACTTTCCTGGAGTTGCTCCAGGTGAGAGGCAGAGAGCTGGGGTGGGCTTTTTGCTTGCCCCAAGACTCTGTGCTTGTATGATGGGGTCCTCCCGGATGGACAAAAGGGTTGCTTCCCTGCGCTTTCAGGTCGGGAAACTGGTTTTGACTGTTGTTTGCGCTTCTGGAACGAACAGCAGTTCTCATCTGTGTATAATCTCTGAAGACAAATGAATAATGTGTTTGTTACTTGACTTTTATCCACCTCACAAAAGGTGTCTCTAATTGTCATTTCTTTAAACAAATTATTGCTAACATGGGTTCATGTTTCTGTAGTCAGAATAAAGACAATATCTGAAAACAAAATAAAATTTTCACTTAAATCAAGCTAAATGAGTGATATGTTAGACAGGGGTTTGGGTGACAAGGTATGGCACTTGCCATACATTGTGTGTAGGGTATTTAAAATTTGTGAGCGGCACGAGCAACCTGAGCGCTGTAGCAACAAAAGAGAAAAAAAAAGAAACGAGATAAAACAAGGCAAACTGAAGAGGAAGTATTGAAAGTTTTTTCATTAAGCAATCTAAGCCGACAACCACCCCTGCTGCCATTCCCTCGGTTCCTGCTAAGATGCCAAGCCCCAGTCCTTCAGCGGCATCAGACTCGGAACCATAGTAAAAAGCTGAAAACGAATTCTTGCAGGCAGCACTGGTTGGAACAGTTTCCCTGGTTAAGAAAGGGATGATGCCCGACGAGGTGTCCTGTAGCGGAGCAATTTTTAGTTAAAGCTTTTTCTTGAAAGAAGTTTTTGTTCTGCCGTTTTCTCAGAGCCTCTGTGGTTTTCTTTGTTTTGTATCTTGAACCTGAGCCTTCTTATTTAAGTCAGTTATCAAGAACATAGACGGCGATCCCGTGGGTGCTCCGACTGAAAAGGCTGAGCACCCACTAGGCAAGATTGGCGCTACACCAGGGCTAGGGGGTGCTATCCCAGTCAAAAATCTGCAGCACCAGTTAAGCCCCTCAAGCATTTTATTATATATATATATATATATATATATATATATATATATATATATATATATATATATATACGAGTTAAACCTGTACCCCATTAATTGGTATACCCTATAACCTGCGTGTGTATGTGAGGGGAGGGGACAGGCGGGGGGGAGTCTTTTGAATATTCGCGTCAGGCTATGGCTAGCTAGCCTACAGTCCGTTACTTGCAATGGATCTTTTCGTGATTAGGAAAAAAAAAAAAGAGTACAGATTATTATTATTTTTAATATAAGTATTAGAAGTAGTATTAAGCTATATATGTGTAAATGTAAAATACCAGTATTGTTCTTACCAACATTATTTTTGAATAAAAGTAATCTTTTTGTCTCGTTTCATTTTCAGTACAGGCAGTAAACGCCATTGTGATTGGCTGCGGCATTGCGTCATCTCCAGTACGTCCCCTCCGATTGGCCCAGATGTTTTGCTAAGTGGCTGCTCGGCTCTGCACCATACTCTGCACCGTCGACCTCTTATTTATGCATTCATAGCATTTGCTGTATTACCTTTGTTGTGATAATCTACTTCAAACCCTTCGTCGCTACAATTAGCACTGCATCTGCTAACGTTAGCTTTTTAACACGATAATTTGTTTATAATGAAGCCGGCGAAAACTCGATACATATAGCGGTTGGTAACTTTATATGTAAAACATACAATGTTATGAGTAGTAGTAGTTTAGACTCTTGTCTTTTTCTACTTGTGCAGAGGGAATCATGCTATTTTATAATCTGGCCACCGAGGAACTTATGAGGACACATACTTCTCCACAAAGGAGTGGAGATGGGGGCTTCACAGTCACTCAAGGCTGCTTTTGTTTAAAGAAGCTATGCTCAGCTATGTTATTTTTACGAATAGTGTTGTTTTACATGTGTATATGACACCTACTCTGTAGCTGCTGCCCTCGGTGTGTTGTTTTTCTTTTTTCTTTTTGTTGTTAATGATAGGATAGACAAAGGGAGTGTGTGTTTGAAAAATAAATAGATTTTTTTTATTTATTTTTTTACCAGTGTTTATTCTTTTATATTTTAATTGTTCTTATATTTGTACATAGTCACTCAGGACTAACACTATTTTTCTAATACCGACCCAAGAGGTTTAATTTTATTCATTGTATTTTACCACTTTTTTTTTTTTCGTCCCAAATTTAAATGGGGCGGCACTGTGACTCGGTGGTTAGCGCTGATGCCTCCCAGCGAGAAGGTCCGGCTCGGGCCTTTATGGGTGGAGTTTGCATGTTCTCCCTGTGTTCGCGTGGGTTCTCTCCGGGTGCTCCGGCTTCCTCCCACCTCCTAGGACATGCTAGTTAGGCTAATTGGTGACTCTAAATTGACGCTAGGTGTGCGTGTGAATGGTTGTATGTCTCAGTGTTAGCCCTGCGATAGGCCTAGTGCGTGATTGAGCGGTACGGAAGATGAATCGAAATTTAAATAAGGGTAATGCTGGCTGCTGTTTGCTGAAGTTGTGGCTTGGTAGCTAGTATTTCTCAACTGAAATCAACATGACATGTTTGCAATAAAGATGGGAGAAAAAAACAGTCGGGATCGGATTGTGATTTATTGTTAACCTGGCTTAGTCTTGTGCCCAGAAGATAGGAACCTGTTTCCTGTACCATTTAATTTTACTGTAACTTCGTTTGATATTGTCAGGTTAAACTTGAGTTTAACAACAGGTAATAACCTCGTTCTTTATTGATAAACCGAGCGCCGTCCAGCGGATCGAGACACTTGAGGAAGTTTACAAAGTGACGGTAAGTAACGGTAGTTTGAGAACCCCAAAGAGTAGATATTGAGCAAGATAGTTATCTGTTGTTTACCTTAGTACTCGCGAAAACCCGATGCAGTGCATGACTGTTGTGAAAGTGAAAGTGGAGACATGCGGTGCGCATTTGTGTCAAAAAATAAAAAAATGAAGGAGCGGAGGCTAGGATTTAAGAATGGTAGCCCGCCACTCCTAAATGAATGTGAAGGAAATGCTGGTACAGTATAAAAACAATGTCTAAAATGAGTTCGAATTTGATGTAGAAAAGATGCCCACAAAGACCACATTTGGACTACAAGTAGCCCCTATAAGAACGCATTATAGACGTCATGAATGGACGTTCAGTAGAAGTCAAAAAAAGAAGTCGTCTGGAGTAAAATTCTGCATTAACAGTCTGACCCGAATTAGACGTGCAAAATTGACTTGGAAAAGACGTTGTTTAGACGTCTCTTTGCTCATATCGTTACTTATTGTTAATTCCATTTTTGACATTATGATATTGTGATCTGAATCATTAGTGTGTGCACTTTACAGCCTATGTTATTTATTTCATTATTCATTTATTTTTTGAATTTAAAAAGTTTTGCTGATCCGAAACAATGTTGCCAATGCAAAGTTGTTTGTTTTCATTAATTATCATCATTTTGGATGGTTATTTGCAGGTGCATCGGTGCTGTCCGGTGCTGAATTTGCCACCTTTACATGAGAAACATTTTTGCCGTTGCCTTGTGGTCACAGGATTAACTATTTTGGTGAATATTCTTTGGCCAAATTCAGTTAAAACTACTTTTATATCGAACATACTCCTGCTTGTGTATCATAACTGGTTTTACTGAAAAAGCGAGAACCTCTTTATAAAGTAATTGAAGTCGTGAGAAGCAATTATTTTCTTAGCACCCCCACGTATCGGTTAAGCTCCCCCTTAGCACCGGGAGAGCCATGGGAATGCCATCAAAAAAATAAATAAAAATAAATAAATAAAACGGCATCTTTAAAATGAACTGCGTCTATCTGAATCATCCAATGAAAAGTATTACAGGTCTGTGCGTGACAGTGAGCATAGTAACAGTCAATAGCCAATATCATTGGCTAACCGTTAGCCGACATACAGCAATGATGCAGCATGTGCCCAATTCATTGGGGTAATGGCTGACACCATAAAACAAAAGACAGATGTGCAAGTCGGAAACGCCACATGCATGGCCTTCACGATTGACGGGGACACAGACGTCTCTACCAAGGAGTGTGTGATCGTTACATCGAAGTGGAGCATGCACATGCACAAGGTATGTTTGAGGCCCAGACACTTAACAGCATGAGAGATAATACATAATAGAGATAAATAAATAAAATCTAAAAAGACAGTTGTATAGTCCTAAATAGGCTGTTATTGAAAAAAGAGAAGTAAACTGATAAATTATCACAGTTTCCCCTTTGCAATCTATAGGCTGGTAACCCGCATGATATATATATTTTTTTGTTTAGGAATTTGTGGTGCCACAAAGAAAGCTTTCGATGTGCTTGGGCATCAGTGTGCGGATTGGCTGGGGAAAACGGTTACTTTGAAGGACGGTACTGAGAGAAACATCTGAAGTTGGCGCTTCAGACTGTCCATGATTATCACTGACAACTGAATAATACCAGTGTGTCATACCGATCGCTACAGGTACAAGAATACGGACTGATATTTACAAAGATATATTCAACATGAAAAGGAAAAAAAAGACATCCAATTTAAAAAATTACAAGCAAGTGTAACTGTATATAATATACGTCTCCTTGGTGTTTGCTAAGTTTGTGTTTGAATGTAGGCCTATGCATTTGTCAAATAAAAAATAAGTTAAAAAAAAGAAAGAAGAAGAAGCAGGTCTTGAATCATGTGAGGGACGGTGGCCCACTGCGAGTATCACTAAACTACTGCAGGAGATTTGGGCCTCAAATGTGCACCAACCCTGGATGCAGCATATCGTGGCGCTCAATGTGCTGATGAGGGGGGCCCTCCCAGAGTCATTGTGATCAGATTCCACTACCTACGGAAATGGAATGAGGTCTTCTGTAGAGCAGCCCACTTGGCTCCGCTGACCCTGCACGACAAGAGAGTGAGTATATTTCCAGACTACACGGTGATGGTAGCGAAGAAGAGAGCAGCATTTGCCGAAGCCCAGCGTCTACTCCAGAGTTGCCAGAATGTTCCCTACGTCCCTACGGTGCTATGCATCACCAACTTGACTGGTCAGGAGAGACGGTTGGAAGATCCAGGGACAGCAGTGAATATATTAAAAAGTGTGATAGGTCTGAACACCAGGACATATTTGGACAACAGAAATTGCCACAAACCATGACTCAGGTCACAAGTTCAGTACTGCCTCAAAAAAGGCAAAAACCCCTTATTATGTGGTTCATACCGCCCAATAAGCATTTTAAACTGTGACTATAAAATTCCCACAAAAGTATTAGCCACCCATATAGACAGTGAAATTCCAGAAGTTATTAATCCAGATCACATGGGCTTCATCCCAGGTAGACAGTAATTTTATAATATGCATAGATTATACAACATCCTGTACACGCCACACTCTGCATCTGAGGAGACCACAGAAGTAGTGATCTCCTTGGATGCCAAAAAAGCATTTGATCGCGTTCAATGGCAGTACCTGTTTGTGGATCATCATTTTTAACATGGGGAGACTGGGGATGTTCATAACACTTTTTGTTTGAGCAAGTGTAATTCAGTGGTTGTTGGTGCTAGAGATCTCAAATTTTGACATGTGGTACGCATATTTGTCTGCTGTAAATTATTATACTTCTCAGAATACAAAAATGAGACCAGTACAAAATGTTATTATAAGGGGAAGGTTGTAACACTTTTTAAGAACAGTTACAACCCTCCCCATGTCAGGCAGCCATTAAAAAGCTAACCACTTTTAGCATTTAGCTTCAAAGCTAGCACTAATGCAACACATTAAATTAAACTAGAGAAACTCCTACTTGAGCTTATGTAAGTGAAACAACTGTACAACACAATGGACACTATGCAAAAAATAGTTGTGATGGAATTTTTAATTTCTTACCTGAAAAATTGTTTTTTGGCTGCAGAACAGACAGTTTCAACTCAGTAACTTGAAACTTCGCCACTGAGCGCAATTTGTCAGGGGGTATGGACAGTATTAATGACATCACCACAGCTTATGTCGCAAAAAATTTGCATTTTAGAAAGAAAAGTAATAGCACACCGATCCTGATCAAGCCACACATTTTGATATATAACTCGACGAGTTAAGGGACGAAAAAAGGAAGGAAGTGGAAAAAAAACTAGAAAAGTCCCTCCGGGAAATTTTGAAGGGGCTACGGGAGCTAATGCTTGGGGTACCGTCTGTGTCAACAAGGGAATTAGCACACTTTGCCTATATTTAGCAAAATTAGCTTATGGTTAGCACAGTTAGCTTACAGTTAGCCTGTGTGTGAGAGAGTAATGCGCGCTTTCGCACGCATGTTCGTACATCCTACTACTCTTCCTGAGTGTATCTGTAACTGTAATAACATAATGTTCCCTGTGTGTTTGTGTGTGCATGTGTGTGTATGTGTGGCGCGCCCGTGTGTGTGTTTATGTAGCTCTAATAACATAAAGTTACGTATGTGTGTGTGTGTGGGGGAGGAGGGTGGGGAGGGCGCGCATGTGTGTGTTACTGCAATCATAAATTACCTATGTAGTGTGTGTTGTTGTAAGTTAGCACATTTAGCCTACATTTAGCACAGTAAGCTTACGGTTAGCACAGTTAGCCTGCGTGTGAGAGATTAATGCACGCCTTTGCGCGCATTTTTCTGTATCCTACTACTCTTCCTGTGTGTATTTGTAACTGTAATAACATAAAGGTACCTGTGTGTTTGTGTGTGCATGTGTGTGGCTATGTGTGTTTCTGTAATTACAAAGTTACCTGTGTGGGTGGGGAGGTGTGTGTCTTGGTGTGTGTTGTTGTAATATTAATGTATGGGACACAGGGATCAGCTGCATTAACAGCAGAGACAACTGATTAATGGCCCAGCTGTGGCCCAGAGGTGTGGCTCAGGGGTTGCCGTGGCAACTCACAGTGGTCGTCAATGACGACAGAAGCACGCGGAGCCGGGACACAGAAAAGAGCTAGATTTCCCTACTTTTCGCTAGTCTCACATTTGGGCTCACTGTGACAAAACAGTAGCTCCTATCAGAAAAACAAGCAGACCGTGGGCGTCGTAACACCTTCCTGAAGACTTTGATATGTTTTTTGTCTTTCTAGAGTAAATATTTTGGACACACTCGCGAGTTAAAAACAAAAGTCTTTTCTCCTTCTCTCAGAAAATCTTTGCATTGGAGTGAATGGAGAGCAGGCAGGTACCTTACCACAAACAGAGGCTCGAAGTTTAAATTCTGTACGTCTCACTGCTTTGCCGAGCACATTGTGAGAGACACAACAAGTTTTTCTACAACTGTGGAAAAAATCATGTGTCTAGTGTGTAAATTGTGGCCGGGAGGAGCATGGAAAGAGAAAAATTTCAGGTACGTTCACACACGTTCTCACACTCTAAGTAGCAACATTCCGCACTCTAAAACGAGATTCGAGAGAAATTTTTATGGTCATTTAACAGTGATTGATCAACAACGATAAGACCTATCAAAACGAGGAAATAATACACCAATACTCAAGGCTTGTGTCTACATTTTAAAGTTCAAATGAAGTCTGTAGGTCAAAGTATGCCTGAGCAGTAGACCTTTGAAAAATTTTTTTTTTTTGGGTGTTTTTTTTCGGCCGTCCCAGCCCTCCCAGAGCTGTAGGTTAAGGGATGAAAACAGGGAGGAAACGGAAAAAAAAAGAAAGAAAAAGAAACGCACGGGATAACAATAGGGGCTCGGGGCTTTGCCTCTGAATCTGAATCCCATTCTCTAATGCCCAGCCACAGTATACATCTTGAGAACCCGTTGATTTTGTGGAGTTGTGTTCAATTCAATTCAGTTTTATTTATATAGCGCCAATAACAATTCAAATCGTCTCAAGACGCTTCACAAAAACCAGTCTGCAACCTCCAGAGCAAGCCTGAGGGCGAAGGTGGCAAGGAAAAACTCCCTTTTAACAGGAAGAAACCTTGAGCAGAACCCAGCTCATATGGAGGGACCCATCTGCCGAAGGCCAGCCAGGTAGAAAGAGAGAATATAGAGAGAAAAGAAGAGCAGGAGAAACAGTTTGCAATAGTTAGCAAAAGTTTATGGAGCAGTAATGCAAATAATTCCTATGAAAAAATTATTGGTGAAGAATAAAATAAAATGGCAGTTTGCACTAAAGGCATTAGGGGACGAGATACGTACCGTCAGCTGATCCCTCCCTTTATAACTCTATGATCCCTTCCCACTAGGAGGCAGCAACATGCTGAAAGTTGTCTTGTGGAACGGAAATCAGTTTCTGGCCCAAATTAACTTCTGGCACGACACTGGTTGATGGCGAGCAAGCAAGCATAATGTTCGCACTACTTCTGGTGCAGGTAAAATGCGCGATATTCTTCAAACGGTTCTTCTAGCGGCTCCGTTTCTCTTCTGTGACTGGCTTTCTTGGATTTTTTTGTTCCGGGGTCACACCACCAGTGCAGTGGTTGTGGATCATTATCCGATTGAAAACTGCGAGTTTACATGCACTTAAGTTCTCCTGTTATAGTCCGATTAAGGCAATAATTCTTTTTTTTTCCACGTGCACATAAACAGACTGACTGATGCTAAATCAGAACAGATAACAGCCCCCTCTGGGGGGGGGGGGGGGGGGGGGGGGGGGGGGGGGGTGCTGTTCTCAATGTTAGCACCCTCAGAGAAAGAGTTCCCAACCTTCACTTGAATACTTCTGTTTTGCAAGAAGTTTTTACTCCAATTTAGCATACACTACCAGTGAAAAGTTTTAGAACCCCACACTCTTTCCATTTTTTTTTTACTGAAAATTATTCAGTTTATTGTGTAATTGCACTCTCAACACACTCAACAAATAGGCCAAATAGCTGAACACACTCGTGGCATTGTTTCTACAATAGAAATCAGATATTATTCAGAAAGTTCTTCCTGAGTCGGTTGCAGAAGTTCCCATAAATGTGTACCACTTGTAGGTTGCTTGGATTTCACTCTTCTGTCCATTTCATCCCAAACCAGCTTGATGGGGTTTAAGTCTGGAGACTGTGCTGGCCACTCCATGTTTTCAAGCTTACTATCTTGTTCTTTTTTCCTGAGGTAATCTTGGCATAGCTTGGACTTGTGTTTTGGATCATTATCTTGCTGTAGGATGAAACTCTGACCAACTAGGCGCATACCAGAGGGTCTTGCATGGCGCTGCAGAATGCTGTGGTAGCCGGCAGTTCAGGGTGCCGCTTACTCTCTACAAGTCACCAACTCTGGATCCAGCAAAACAGCCCCAGACCATCACACTTCCTCCTCCATGTTTGATAGTTGATGTCACACACTGTGGAACCATCCTTTCGTCTACTCGACGGCATACCAAGATCCTGCGTGATGAACCGAAGATTTGAAATTTTGATTCATCAGTCCATAACACCTTCTTCCAGTCTTCAATAGTCCAATGGCGGTGTTTTGAGGCCCAGGAGAGCCTCTTTGTCTTATTCTGACATCTTAGCAATGGCTTTCTCGCTGCAACTCGTCCTGTCAAACCTGCAGCTCGAAGTCTTTTCTTCACAGTTGAAACTGAGACTCGCTTACTACAACTACTATTAAGCTGTGCTTGAAGCTGTTGTCCTGTTGTCTCACCATTTTTGTAGCAACACACTACTTTCTGCAGTACAATACTGTTCGTCTGATGCTCATGAGGGTCTGGTACCACAGTGTGTTCCAACACTGCTTTTATGCAGACAGAGGGGGTTCTAAGTAATCAAAAAAAGTTGGAACACCTGTAGGAATTAGTAGGACAAGCTTTCAAGGCTGATTCAACCTTCTTTGCTGCAGAACAGCTTTAAATTGTTAAGCCACTTCATGTTCCCTGAAAAAGGCCTTTTTGTATAATGTATATTTTTCAGTTTTGGGCAACCAAACCTTTTTTTTAACCTCTGGCTGTTCAGCACTTACCTTTGTACCATTTTAGGCTATTTATTGGGCTTGCATGACTTGCAATAAATAACTGGAAAAAAATATGGTGTTCTTAAACTCTTGACTGGTAGTATATGTCCTCTAATTCCATCTTTAGTATTTCTTCCTCTCCTAAAGCCGCTTTGTAAGCATATGAATCATCCTTCTTTCTCTAATTTATGCACTAGCCTATCTGTGACCATCCTTTCCATAACTTTACAGAGCACTGAATTGGAACTACCACTGCTTGTTTCCAAGAACTGGGGAGAGTCCCCTCTTTCCATACACAATTCATTTAAGATAAAAGTTCATCCAACATCAAGTCATTTATTTTCTGAAATATCTCATAGCTTAAACCATCCTTTCCATTTGCTGACTGATTTTCTCCCATTGCTCAGATTGATCTGTGTCTTCTTCACTCGACTCCATCACATATTTGTAATTCTCTAATGTTTCATTCCTCTTATTTATGCTTTCTTCACTTATGTCACCACCATGATGCTCTACATTTATTCTCAAACACTTTTGTGTTTTCGAAGATGGCACTACACTAGGTGGCTGTTTGCTGCAGGAACTCTGTGTGCCTATTGTCTCTTTTGTGTATATTCATGTACAAGCGTTCGGTCTACTGGGTGGTATCATGTACGCCAAAACTGTGGTGCTATTTCTGTTTTTCCTGCCCCTTTTTACCCAGTTCATTGCGCCAGCCGCCACGGACTCAACAGGCAGCGGACACTCCATTGTTTACACCTGCGAACAGCGGTTAGCTGTAACGCAGTAAGGCTAACAGGTTGGACGTTCCTTGGGGGCTGAAGTGAAGCAGAAGGCTTGGGGGTAAAGCTTTAAGCCTTCCCTCCCCACCACCATCACCGGGAATGTGAGATCAATTTACAACAAGATGGAGGAGCTAACAGTGCTAACACAGCACTAATCGAAATACCGAGCATGATGCTGTTCACAGAGCCCTGTCTAACAGAGCTAACACTGCACTGGATGGGTTTCAGCTGATAAGAGCAGACAGTACACGAGAGAGTGGTAAGAAGAAAGGTGGGGGACTTACTGTGTTTGTGAATGATGATGGTGTAACCCTGAGCACATCACTATCAAGGAAAAACTTTGTAGTAGGGACATTGAGCTATTAGCCATTAGCATGATTCAAGATTGCGGCATACTAATGGATGCCTGTTGTAGCAGCTCCGTGTATTATGGTCGGTGTTTTGTGTTTTTATTATGTTTGCTGTTTATTTTTTGTGTTTATTTTTGCACTGTTCCGTACATCTCCACAACTCACTATGTGGACATACTTTAGCAACAAACTGTTTTTTTTTTTTTTGCTACTTTTTGCTACTTTTAATTGCACTTGGGTTTCTCCAGAGCACTGGGAGCCATGCAGGCACCTAGAGAAGCCTACCCTACCGGAGGAGCTAAAGAGGAGATGGCGAGGCTGCAGAGCAGGGGTGAAATGAAGGATGGACGACAGAAATTTTAAGCCCTTCATCCCTGCAGTTATCACTGGAAACGTGAGGTTGTTGGTGAATAAAGTGGACGAACTGGAAGCGCTCATCAGGACACAGAGGGAGTACAGACAGTCCAGTACCATGTGTTTCACAGAAATGTGGCTGCACAGTGGGAATACCGGACTCCAACGTCGCCATCCCCAGCTTCCAGATGGTTCGAGCTGACAGAGACACCACCGCGACCGGCAAGAAGAAAGGAGGGGGCCTTGTCATGCTCATGAACAACAGGTGGTGTCACCCCAGGCACGTCTCTGTTACAGAGCGGGTCTGTTGCCCGGACATCGAGCTCGTCGCCGTCAGACTTCGTCCATATTATTTGCCCAGGGAGTTTACCAGTGTCATCGCCATCACTGTTTACATTCCTCCATCTGGAAATGCCGAAGCAGCATTTGACGTCATCCACACTGTGACTGCTGGGCTACAAACACAACAACGTGGGGCCTTCATCATCATCACCAGTGACTTAAATCATGTGTCTCTCTCATCCACACTTCCAACCTTCTTCCAGTTTGTCAATTGTGCCACCTGTGAAAATAAGACATTGGATCTACTGTACGCAAATGTTAAGGATGCGTACAGCTCCACTGCCCTGCCACCACTGGGCAGGTCAGACCACACAACTCTGTGGTTCAGCAGCACCCAGTCACAGTGAGGACAGTGAGGAAATGGTCTTTTTAGGCCATGGATACACTGCGTGGAGCACTGGAGGCCACAGACTGGGATGCTCTTTATGAGCCACATGGTGAGGACATTGATGGGATGACTGACTGTGTCTCTGAGTACATTGGGTTTTGCATTGACAACACCATCCCCACTAAAGAGGTCCGCTACTACCCAAACAACAAACCATGGGTAACCAGCGACCTGCAGGCCCTTCTCAACAAGAAGAAGAGGGCCTTTAGGTCACGGGATCGAGCAGAACTCAGAAGAGTACAAAGGGAGCTCAAACGCAGCATCAGGGAGAGCAAGGACAACTACAGGAGGAAACTGGAGCACAAACTGCAAGAAAACAACACCGGGGACATCTGGAGTGGAATGAGAGAGATTACTGAAGGGGGAGCAGAGGAGGACCATAAATTCCTCCACTATGTAGCCATTATTGTCTTTGGTTGAGCTGCCCCATAAAGGGTTGTTTACATTGAAATCACCCACCCATATAACTGGGTGGCTCCATAACGGTCTCTAACTCAGTGATGATTACTTTTTAACATGGATTATGCAAGTTAACAATGTTTATCCAGCCATGTTGCCCTCAAACCCTGACTGCAACAACTTCTAAGGTAGTGTTTAATGCAATCTTCTGATACTATAGATAAGATCTAATAAATGTAGCACAACCCGTATCCAGGAATCAAAAAATCTATCAAGGTGTATATATTTTCATGTTGTGACTTTGTTCTGGTGACATCAGTATGTTCCCTCCTGGTGTGGAAGGTCTCATAGAAAGAAAAGAAGAAAAGAAAAAACAAACAGAACCACAATTCAAAGTTAAGAAACTTTATTTTGAAACATCCAACATGAATATTTGAATATTGCAACAGCAACAACAAACAAAATATGTAAACTTAAGGTAAATTTCCATACGCTCAAAACATATTTATTCACTTACAGCAATGTACTCGTGTAATGTGAACACCATGGAGTCTACCATGTGTGACACAAAATGTCACACTGCACTGCATTGCTCTGACTAAAATGTTATACACTGCATTGCTGTGATTGGTTATCGGGCTTTTCAAATGTGTGCCGAAGTTTTTTTTTTTAATGGAATCCTAGTGGAGTTATGACAGGCTATCACTGTTTTTGTTTTTTGACATTCAGCTTTTACAGAGCTAGCAGTACAAGCCTCCTCAGCTTCAGTCGAGTACAACAATAAAGAATCCTCAATAATCTGAAGCTTTTAACATGTGTGTTCACAATAATGTAAACATTATTTCATACTTAATAAGTAAAATCTGCACAGACACACAATCTGTGGTTAAAAGAAAAAATCTCAATCTAAATAGAGGTGATAAGAAAGACCCCCACTGGTACCACAACCCTCACCCTGAGAACATGCATCCATTACTCTAATGCTGTGAGGCCGATAAAACCTGCCCTGGACAAGGTGACTCTTCATGCGTGAGGGGGAGGAAATCATTTATCTCATGGGATGTTTTCACAGGTAAATGAAACAGCATCCACTTTCTGAAGCATAACTGGCATCGTCCTGACAAGCTCTGTCCTCCCTTGTTCACAGGGGAAGGTCTGCGAACAAGAAACACAGATGTTAATGCAGCAAACAGCACAGGAGAATTTAATTTAAGTCCTGCTTTAGATGGAATGATCGTCTCTAATCTCTGACCCAGCCTTTGTGCTTCCTGCTTGTTAATGTTCTACGTAAGTGCTTTTATATTGCAATGTTTCCAGAAAAATGATACTGTAACCATCCAACTGGGGACTCCCATAGCCCTACTCGAGTTAATAATCGCTGCCTTCATTACCATTATAACTGCTGCTCACTTTTACTATTTGTCCTGAATTAATAATATTACTGTATCAGCATTTATTCATATTGCACGAGTCTTTGACACACATGGAGCAGTCATGTTTTAATTAGAAATATCAAAAGAAATATTTCAATTGTGACTCAAAGGTATAATGTTCTCACCTGGAAGTAGATGACAGCAACAAGGACACAGACGATCAGTATCACCAATATGACAACAGTAACACTGACTTGTTCCACCTTCTCACCATCCTCATCATCCTCTGCTTCCTGTTCTTCCTCACCTTGAAGTGAAATCTGTTTCTGAGCTCCCTCCACAGGACACTCTGGAGTGTCTGTGGACAAGAGAAAGATAGGATGAAGAAGAAAAAAAAAACAAATTCACTAAACTGAATGTCACATGCAGGTGTCTCACCCAGGACGTGAAGAAGTGTGCCGTTGCCCGTAAGCCACAGGTACGGTGGTGGGTAGAAGACCTGTATTTTGCAGCGATAGAGATCAGTGTCTATGGATTTCAGTCCACACATCGTCACTTCCACAGCGCCATCTCTGACCTGAGCTGAGCACTGCACCTGAAACACGTTAAACCAGAGATTCTCAAACTTTCCAGCAGGTCTCTGTTAGTTGAAACCATAGTATGGTCATTAAACTAATAATTATGGTATAACAAGGATATAGGTACATTTGTTGAGGCAAAATAAACAATAATAAATACACATTTTGGGTTCACTGTGTTTGTAAAAGGCAACTGTATCTTTTTTCCACTTATTTGAAATATTGCCAGCCTGAAACAAAATCGTTGCCTAACCCCTGAACCTATGCCAACTGGTGCACATCTAGATAAGCCTCCTTCATAAACACATACTATATGTGGTGAATCTATCCGAACTTTTCTCAGTCCACAGTCTTACCTCTCCCTTCTGTTCCTTATGTTCCACCTTCTGCTCTGTCAAGTTAAGGATGGACGAGCAGACGTCCTGGGAGCCATAGAGGCCCTTCAGCAGTGTCACACGGAGCTCCTCGGGGTAGGAGAACCGCTCATGGGAAGGTTGGACCTGGTGGTGGGAGGCCTGAAGTTGGAGGAAGCACTGGATCCGTGCTGTGCCATTGGTGCTCACCACTCTGTAGGGCTGAGTCACGGCCACAGCTGCCAAAGAGAAGAGGTATAGTAATTAGCAACTGAAGATTTAACTGGACTGCTGTACTAATGATTGCACAACAAATATAATTAATTTAATTATTAGTCACATCATGTTTGGAGCAACCCCAGCAAAGATGCCTTGCAGAAACCACAATTTACTTGTTTTGAGTTTAACACATGCAGACAAAAAATAAATAAAATGAAACACTGTGGTATGACTGGACGCAGCAGCTCTGCAGGGTCCTGTCATCTTAGCGAAGCCACAGAGTTCACTCTCATTCCCAACACAAGACAAAACTACGTGATTGCTAAATGCAGGCTAACCTGTGGCTAGCTAGCCACAAAGCAAATAAGCCAAGCAAACTTTGCTTCTGTAATCCGAAAAAGGCTGAAAACTTGCTAGTTGTTTAACAAACTTGTATTTCATTCTTCCTGTCAACCTTTTGCGTGGAAGGACCGAAAGGAACAGTTTTACATTTAGATAATGTCTGAGAAGTGAATACAGATGATAGCTTATGTTATATTAGCACAAAGACTGAAAGCAGAGTGACTTCCACTTTTTCCAGTCCTTGTGCTAAACTAACATGCAAATTTACTGTACAGCTACAAAGTATCAAGATTATCATCTAAATTTTGGTCAGTAAATAAGCTCAAAAACATTTTTATTATTTAAATTCTGTAGTGGTGTGTGAACGACAGCTGAGGCCAAGGCGGTAGGCTAGGGATGGAGTTTGATCTTGACAAGAAAGTTTAAGCTAAATCCTTTGGCAACACTTCGATATTATTCTTGAGACGGAAATTCAGGTTCAGGTTATAAAATAGCAGCTTTAATTCTAACTCTGTTACATTACTTTCTGTCAAATATCGCAAGCGAAATATTGCCAACACCCCTTTGCAGAGGTTTAGCCTTTCTCTACCTCTAGATAGTACTACCTATGCCTAAATCAGGGAGAAGCATTAGTGGTCCTGGAGGTGACACCCTTAACAAACATTCGTCCTTTGTTATGACTCAATAAACTACCAGTTTTAGTCATTAAGGCCCATTTACTCTCACAAACCATTTTAAACTTTTGTTCATAATATTCTGCTCAAAAAACTATGTTCTATAGTGTGCGTTCAGATAAACTAAGGTTTATTTGCCTCCATTAAGTGTTGGTGTCCCACAGAGCTCTTGTTTTGGTCCCTTGGTCAATACATTATACATAAACATCACAGCAATACCTACAAAGTAAAGCCTTTTGCAGATGATACAGTGTCATATACTTCAGTCTTTACCAGCACCACTCTAGCTCAGTCTCTGACTTGTCTTCGATTTGTTTTGGATGCTTTGCAAATAATACCTTTAAACCTGGAGAAGATATTAGATGGAAGTCCATGGTTCAACTGTAACCACATATCCCTCGTGTCACTAATACACCAACCTGTGTAATGTATTAGTGTGACTAATAAATTGTTTTAAGTGGCATCAAACTGACATCAAGCTTAAAGTAATAAAAGCTTTTTAAGTCTATGGAAGGCATTTTAAATTAATTTGTGAGTTTTTTCTGATTGGGCTCTTGTCTAATTATAATTTCTTGTTCTTAATAAACTTAAATACTAAAAGTTTAACTATACTCACCGCTCCACACAGGCAGGCAGAGGCTAAGAACTGTCATCACAGTCCATCCCATCACACACTGAGTCAGGAGCATCCTACAGTATTTAACAGTATCTAACACAGTGAAGCCACGCACATATAAAATTTACTAAACGCCCTCACACTCCACAAATTTCATGAAAACACTGCAAAAAACTGTGAAACTCACCTTTATAGTCATACATTTCCCTCAGTTGGCTGTCATGGAAACAGTGCCTGCACAGGAAATGATGATAGTGTTTTGCCAGTAAAGAGAGACGGCAAGTTAAAGCGTCTGTGGTTCAGCAGGAACGCTGAGAAGAACTAATTTCAGTAATTTTAATAAACCAGATTTGGTTAACACCATCATTTTCTTGAAAAAGTAAGCACCTGCTTAAAAAAACAACAACATTCGAATAAAAGATAACAAATATGCAATTGATTGAAGCAAAACATAAGTAAAGTAATTCAACTAATCTGCTTTACTATGGGGGACATGCAGGACAAATCAGGACAAAACCTGTTTTCGCACTTTTAATCAACATTTGTGAATATCAGCTGTTGATCTCAACACGTTAAGCTCATTCTGCACCAAAAACATGTCAAACTGCATTTGGGCTTTCATTAATGACTGAGAAACCAAATAAATGTAATGAGCCTCCTGGTGCATCAGCGTTGAGTGGAAAGCTGCATACTCGAATTACTTGTTGATATGGAAATTTTGATGGATGAATATTCAGATTTGAATTTCTGTGGTTTCTGAATTTTCCAATAGTCTAGTCTGCCAAAATGTCAAAATGATTTCAAGTGTATTTAACTGAATGATTATTGATATTTTTATTTGTATAAGAAATCATCCTGTACACTTGTCTGCTTGTATTCACATTTTGATTTTGAAGTTTTGAATCTTATTTTATCCTTTTTTAAATTGGTTATGTAAAAGTTAAATTTTATTTCTTCTAGGATGTTGTTCTAATGTGTTTTCTAGGTCAGGCAGGCGGGAAATTACCTTCGTTTACCTGCAGCTATAAAATCACCTGACTGGACTGTGACATCTAGTGTCTCCAGATTCAGAAACATCTTCTATTTGATCAGCCCCATCATCCTTAATTCAGGACATCTGTAACTTTCCACAAAATATTTTCAGAGTAAGGATTTTGGTTGGAAAAATACTGGTGCTCTGTGTTCTCAGGGGGACTAAATACATCTGACTGGATAATTCAATTCAATAGTGTCAATAACAATACAAATAGTCTCAAGACAAAAAACGTCCTGAAACCTCCAGAGCAAGGCAATGGTGGCAATAAAACCCTTTTAACAGGAATAAACCTTAAGCAGAACCCAGTGCCAGAGAAGAGAAAGTATCAGAGGAAGGAATAATTCCTCAGATTTAAACACATAATGCATTATTGGATAAAACGATGTCAAACAACAACAATAACATTTTTAATGAAATAATGCTGATATGAATCCACCTTAGTAATGATGCTATAGTTCAGTTTCAGAATCAGAGGAGACAACATTAGGATTCCTTTTTCTGAGGAATATGTATGTAATATCTGCACTGTCTGATTGTCAGTAGAAAGTTCAGTTAAAAATTTAATACCCAAGAGTGAAATTAGGACTAATTTCCTTGTTTTTAGCTATTTTTATATATATATTATATATATATTGTTTATATATATATTATTCTATTTTTAGTTTTTATAGCATTAGTTTTATTTTAATATGTATTTTTGTATATTTGCTCATTAATTCTCTCATTTGTAGACTGTAAACCGCATCAGTTCTTCCTTGAAGATGAGTTCACTTATTCAGGCTGAATAAAACAATGATAATAACAGTTTTTCGCTTTGTTGATTATTTCCTCATAAATTCCTAAAAGTCTAGAAACCTCTTTAAAAGAATGAACTCAGTGGTTTAGTGTGTGATGCATTCGATGCAGTTTTTACATCTCAAGTGGCTTTTTATTTTTAACTAACAGTAGTTATTTCAGTTATTTCATCATTGGTTATTCCTCTTGGAATATTACAATCATCTCTGCAGTTTCATGTTTTATTTGCTGCTGGCACTTAATATGCAAGATAAGGAGCAAACAGTGGAAAATGGCTAATTCTGTCATTGTGTTTTTGAGATTGATCACAGTGAAAGTGCTGATGCTGCGACATTCACACCCACCTGACGTCACTTGTATGTTTTGCTTGGAAACTCTCTGTGGGGGTTGAACCTCATTTTTACAGAGCTGACTGAAGTTACAGTCAGCTCAGGCCTCAATCACCCGGAAAACGTGGTTTATTTCTGCTGATGTCATTGTTTCAGTCTGCTTTACTACGAAGTGCATTAGCAAAATCAGAAACTGTCAGTGGCTACAGAAACTCCTCACATGAGTTGGATTTCTCTGTTAGTTTGCAAAGCATCTTGATGAACTCTGAATTAGTTACGCTCTGAGGTGGTCCAACAGCAAATGCTGTTGGTGCAGCCGCTGTGAAATGTTTTTTGAAAAGACTTCCTACGATGAATCTACATTTTGAAGCATGTGTGTTCCTGACAATGGCAGGCCAGATTCAACTACTTCTTCTTCTTCTTAACTGAGAACCACTCTATTCCCAGTAACACACTGAGGCAGAAACTTGTTCATCTCAAAGATAAAACATCAAAAAACAGAGCAAAGTATTTGTCACAGATTCACAATCTGCAGGACAGGACTCTGTTTTTTACACTGTAAAAAAGATTAGTTGACTCAACTTAACCTAATCTAGTCATCTTGTTGCTTTGACCGAGTTGAGTTCAGCCATCTTATCGTGTAAAGTTTACTACACTTCAAAACGATGTTGCTGCAACATGCAGTCAGTTGACTCAACTCAACAAGTAAGTTGGACTAAAAAATATTATTTGAGATAATTTTAAGACATGTTACTTGAATGTATTTTTTCAAGTTCCTACAAATGTGAATCAAGTTGGCTCAACATGAAATACATAATTTTATAATTTTATAACGGTTCGATAAGGAACTTTATTAACACCCCTACAACTCAAACCAGTCTTGCTTAAAAATAATTCTGTGTCCTCCTGTGTTCTCCAAGTCCTTCTTCTGTGTCCTCCTCCTCCTCGTCTTCCTCCTCCTTCTGGGTCCTCCACCTCCTCCTCATCCTTCTCCTCCATCTGGGTCCTCCACCTCCTCCTCATCCTTCTCCTCCTTCTTGGTCCTCATCCTCCTCCTCGTCCTTCTGTGTCCTCCTCCTCCAAACAAAGAAAACTGTTGTGACCCAGGGCATTACATTTCTTTTCCTCCCATCCTTAGTACATAGTCCAATGGACAAATGGCAAAAAATGAGAATACTTAAGGCCCAAATGCAGAAACATCCTCCTGAGTCATACCGCTAACCGAGCGGTTTATTCTTGAGAGAATGGACCCTGGGAGTACACATCTCGGACCCGATTCCCGATGAAGGAGCACACAGTTTGCATAGACACAGGAAAGAAAATAGTTAGTTGCCTGATGAGAGTGCTTCAGTTTATAATGGACAATTAGTGCGTTTGTTTGGCGAGGAGAAATTGCAACTCTTGCAGGACCACCTCATTGAGGGGCAACTGCCCTAAGCCACACAGAACTGAAGTGAAGTAGCCTAACCCTGTACAGAAAGGAAAAATCATACTATGCATCACTATAAGTCTCTGAAAAATTGCACATTTCAAAATTCCCAACATGAAACAAACGTAAATTTAACGGACGCTCCAGTGATTGGGGAGGGGGCATTGCAGATCGGCCAGCAGGGGAGTCAAGAGGGAGACATCTGGGGGAAGGGAGGGCGTCATAGTAGACATTTTCAGATCTCAAAAACGAGAAGTTGTCAAGGGAAAATTGATCACTCTACTTAAATACTTGCTTTCACTCCGCCAGCCCTAGCTAGCTGGCGCTACATTCTAACATATTTCTGACAACAAAATAAACATGAAATATTTATCCCAGGTTGTGTTGGCGAACTATTTGAGACAGGGAGCCATTAGATGAATCATACACATTGCCTACTAATAAACTGACTTTGGTAAAATAATCTTAAATGGACTTGGATGACTTTTCGCTTCGCGTGAGCTTGGATTTTAAGAGTTAAACGCTGAGTGTGACGTCACATTGCGGGTGCATGTGTGTTGGCTGAAATTCCCACCTTATTTTCTCTCCTCAACTGATTATCGTGGGTTTTTAATGAGTTTCCACGCTTTGTTAAAGTTAAAGTTGTTGTAAATCTAGTTACTTTGTTGTTACTTCATCTCAACTTGACAACAGTAGTTCTTCTGACTAAAAGCCTACACAGTAAAATCGGCATTCCCAAATTAACACTGTAAAATTGATCTTAACACTTTTAAAGTCTATATGGGTCCACACCTCAGTGTTAATTTAACACTTTTTCGAGTGTTGGTACCTTTACAACCTTACCTTTACCTTTAGTGTAAATTTGACTCTTCTTGTAGTTAAATTTAACACTGCCTAACACCCACCAGTGTTAGTTTTTTAACACTTTAAGCAATTAACTCCCTATTTCTTAACTACACAAGTGTTACCCCCATAACACTTAAAAGGTGTCAATATAATTCTTATATAATCCTACAAAAAATGCTTGGAAAATCAACTTTACTAAAATAAAAAGGTAGTCATGTTTGGCAGTGCAAAAACATTTATTGTTAAACTTGCACCACAAATATCAGAACATGCAACAGTAAGGCACAGTGTAGCATTAGCACCACTTTAGCATGCTAGCTAGCAACTCCAAACTATTAGCATCATCTTATCACGTTTTATGAAAACATTTATTTTCAAACTTGCACCACAAATATTAGAACTACTAGAACTATTAGAAATTAGAATGTATGTATGTATTGTTAGCACCACTTTAGCACGCTAGCTAGCAAATCTGAACCACTAGCATCATCTTATCACGTTTTATATCTATGGTTATAAAGTGCATGCCTCGTCTCACTCAGCCAAAACATCGAGTCAAATGACCGTTTACTGCTGTTACTCACTTTCTATGTTACAGTCAGGCCAGGCATGCATGCTAACCTCTAGCTCATTAAGCAGGTGTTCGGTTGGTTAGTAGCAGTGCGACGAGTAAAGGTTCCGTGGTTCACTGATGCAAAATGATTTCGGGTGTCCGAAGAGTAATGGGGGGACATTAACACTTGAGGTGTTAAATACAGGATCAGAATTCAGAGTAAGAAGTTCGGAGTTAATATTTAAACATTTACACCCAGAGGTTTGGTTTAGTGACACTTCCTTTTTACACTCGGTTTTGACAACAACTATTTATCATCTAAGAGTTAATTATAATGGATTAACTTTACCCAGAGTATAATTAACCCCACTAGTGTATGTCTAGTTCAACACCAAGAATTCAACTCTTCTCCATTTGCTAAATCCCTTTTAACAGTGAGATGCCTCTCTCTGTAGTGCCAGCGTATGAACCCAATGTCCTGATGGATTCAAAACACTGCGTGAGGTCGTCTAGGTTCTCATACATAGTGTTGATGATCTGTTGAAGTTCCACCTTGTGGATGAAGATCTTGGCAGTCTTCGTGCAACTATCTGGTCAAGTATGTAAAAAAAAATGGCAATACCACCATGGTCAGAAAATAAAACTCTCACTGCTAGGATGTGAGAAGTAGCCTGCTGCATAATCAAATTAGGCTGTCTCATCCAGCTGCATCGCGATATTCACCAACCCAAACACAGAAAACTTTACACAACTGTCCATGTGGGAAGATTTATGTTTCTTGATCTTTTCCGTGCATGTCCGTGACTGTTGTAGTTGTCCACGCTGTGGTGTCTGCCATGCTGCCATCAGGGTGGAACAGTGTGCAGGGGTAGCAGAATACCTTGTTAGCCGTGTCACATCCCGCTAGCCAGGCATTCTGCTTAAATCAGCACCGCGAAAATCCCTGATTATATGATTTCCCTCCTTTAGTAGAAATTTGCTCGATATTTAAATTTGGTTGCCAATTTAACCTCGTTGCTATGACTGAAGGGTATTTCTTTCAATGAAATGATTGAGTTTCTCCGTACACTTGCCATGCTGATCTTGAAAGGGACTGGTGCAAAGTGGCGCTATATTCACGTTACGTATGACGAAAGCACATTGGGGTGAGCCCTCCCGGAACTCATCGAGATTGTGTTGGAATGCCAGAAATGTGGGAAAAAAAAAATAAAAAAATAAAAAAATATTACATTAGAGTCAATGGGAGCAGTTGGGGTGATTTTCAACCTGACCGAAATCACCCCAAAGGGGCATAACTTCATGGAGCGCTGCCTTGAGCTGATTGAAAAGTGACATACATGTAAGCTGAAACTGTCTAGAACTGTCATAACCACTGTAACGCAGTGAGAAAAATAAAAAAAATCTCTTTGTGGGTGCATCACCTGAACGCCCTTATGGACAAACCGCCTCTGATCAAATGCCCTTGTGAAGGATTTAAAGTCAAGGGGGTCACCATTGAAAACAGGTATGAATCTCGAGGCAAATGGGTCACTTTCTGTTGTTTGACTAAGATCTCAGTGATTTCATTTTATTTCAACGTCACTTCACACAGGTCTACTGCATCATTACTGAAATTAGTGTGGCTCATTTTCTTGTTTCATTTTGTCATTTTCCTGTGACTAGGGCTGCACGATTCCAGAAAAAATGTGAATCACGATTTTTTTGCTTAGAATTGAGTTCACGATTCTTTGGCACTATTTTTTTTACAACAATTTTTTACATTTTTTTTTTGGCTCGTCTGAATAGCAGATTGTCCACTGATCTTGTCTCAGGACGAACAGTTGCATATTGTTGGTTCTCATACAATTCTCCAGCACTTCTATTTTTACGGAAGATGCAGTAATTGCTGTCTCGATCTCAAGCTGGTTTTTCTTTGCCTTTAACTTTTCAAGTTCTAATGCCTCTTTCTGTTTTAGAGATGGTGCTGTGCAAGTAAGTCAGCATGTTCAATTTCAATTCAATTCAGTTTAATTTATATAGCGCCAATAACAATACAAATTGTCTCAAAACGCTTCCCAAAAACCAGCCTGCAACCTCCAGAGCAAGATTGAGCACTCCAGGCCGGAGACCCTCACAAGAAGATGGAGGGGGAGGGGAAGAGAGAGAGTGAGACACAGTGGTTAGTAATATAAAATAAATTATAAGAGATAAAAAATAAAATTATAAGATATTAGAGGACAGAAGCCATTAATTTTATTAATTTTTGATGTTAACCGCTCTACTATGCCCCTTTCAGTGGGCTTTGGTGCCCTCTTGTGGTCCATCCTGCTGCCGCAGCTCCGCGTTCTTGGCCTCGTGGTCTGCAATGTTGATTGTTTACACAACATCTGATTCAACAAGTGTTCATGAATGACACAAAACGCTCGAAGCTTTCTCTATGAGTGTCAGATTCTGGAGACCCAACATGCTTGTCGTCTCATTTTTATCTTTATGTTCGTGTACTTTCACTTATCTGGAACCATTTTCCTGTCTCGTTGCGTTCGGCTCTTGGGACGTCATGGCGACGGCCTTGTGTTGCTGAACGAGTCGTTTTACTTAATGTAGTAGCTATCTTTTGTTCTCTTAGTTGTTTTTATTTCTTACTCATCTTTATAATCTTGAGAAACGACATAATACAGTCTTACTCATTGAACTGGCTGGGTGCCGACACAGATGGTAAAACGACTGTGGTCACTCCACCATATTCTCATGTATTCAACGGCATAGATATAAACATGCTGTCACTTCCTGAATTTCCTACAAAAGCCGCAAGACACACCAACACAGATGGTTCAAGATTTAAGGCACACTCATGTGTCTCTCCAACAACCATCAGGAATAAATAACTAACCAGTAATAAATGGTGCCTACATGAATAATTATAGGCCCATTTCCATGTTATGCATTGTTGCAAAAATCCTGGAAAAACTCATTAGTGATCAGTTAAAAGATTTAGTCTTAGACTAAGACAGACTTTAATGATCCACAGTGGCAATTTCTTTGCCACTGTACCCTGCAAACATTTCATCAACCTGAGGATTGACGATAGGTCGAAGGGGCGACCTCTAGCGTGAAACGAGTTTAAAATAAGTGTAGGTTGTACCTCGACCACAGACAAACTAGATGGAATAATAAAAAAAAAAATAAATAAATAAAAAATGTATACAACCAACTGGGTGAGAGCCCTTCTAGCCAATTGGAGACCATCCTGGCAGCGGAACACGACGATGGAGCGTGAGCAGAGGGGCAAGCAGAGCACGTGAGAGCAGAACAGAGCAACAGTTTTTTCGGTAAGTTCATTGACATAAAACATTATAGACGGTTTATGTGTTCATATGCAAGTTTCTGTGTTTTAAAAAGTGGCACTGACCGTGTGTTATGTGTTTAACTGTCGAGTGCATTTCAAGCTAGCTGCTCACTCAGCTAACATGAAACAGGCCTCTGCAGTGTGCTTTCAAAAATATGTCTGTTTCATGACTTAACATTCATGTAGTATGTACGTAGGTGAATTAGATGGTAAAACAGTTAGCGTACAATTTCCCAAGAACAGATGTGATCATCAAGAGGTTCCCACTGTATATACAATAATGTATGGGAATAAATAGCAAGCCTATACAAATTATTAACTGTATTTAGTCACAAAATGCATTTAGGCTGTATTTCCATGTTAGCTCTTGATGCATTGAATTGTATTCTGTCCATTCTGTTTTTTAACTGTATAAATATTATTTTTTGGCTCAGAGAAATCTATAAATGCATAACCTAGACTGCCAATTTGACTGAATTATTATGCACTTCTATTACTATTTTTTTATTGACTATATTTTATTAGCTTATTCTTGATTTTTCCCCCCATTTTTTATTTTTGGATTATTACTTTTGATTTTTTGTGTGATGTCTAACGCCCCTATATCCCTACTAAATATGGCCGGTGGTGGGCATCACAATAAGAAGAGATTTAGGGACAGCCAAGTCTACACACGTAATTTCAACAGTACCACAATCACACACTACTTTTTTATAATATATAGTATCACAACAATGTGAGTGCTATGTTTGTGTGACAGCAATTAGTGCAGTTGAACCGTCATAGTCCCTTATTGATTTTTATGACATTTTGCAGTATTTTCAAATTATCATAAACCACACAAAAGCTAAATAAAAATAGTGAGAACATAATTTGTGTAGAACATTCCTGTAAAATATTGACTAATTAAAAATCCTTTATTCTTTTTATCACTGTGAATAGAAGGATCAGTTATGCAATGAAAGTTCCATTTCTAGTGTTTATAGACCATCACATTCAAATTGGCTGCCATTAAAAGGTTGAGTGTAGAATAATTTATGTTTCCAATAATTGTTTGCTTTGACTCTCCACAGACGCAGTGAAAAGATGGAGGGTAGACTCAACAACATTCGACATAGACCATGCCATGGCAAAGCATTTAAAACATGTCCCCATTCGAGCAGGTGGAGGAGGGAACCACAAGAAGTGATTGTGATCGCCTCTGAAAACAATTTTCAACTGTGTTCTGATTTGATTTGTTAGGTTTGTTCTTGTTGTGAATGAACATTGGTGTTGACAAGGCACAGCAGTGGTCAATATTTTACTTGTTAATTAACTTCACTACTGGTAAGACAGCTTAAACTGTAACTGTTAATCTGAAGTGAAGTATTTCGAATACAATTTGGCATAATTCTTGGTCACATTATTTTTTACAGTTTTTAAACTCTGCTCTGATTTGATTTGTTTAATAAAATTAAAAAAAATGTACTTTTGTGTTGTCAAACTTATAATTTTCCCCCAAAGATAGGTTCTGTTAATATATTGTATTTATATAAATGTGTTCATTGATAGCAAAAATATTTTAATATCATTTAATATTCATTATATATGTGTGTTAGCTATATGTAAATACTGTTATTTTTTTATACAGTTAATAAGTCAATTTGAACAGATAACATTTCGACGTTGAACAAATGTTAAAATGACGTCTACACCTAGACACAGCCAGGAGGTTTAAAAGTAATGCTGAAATGCAGGTTGAAAAGATGTCAAATTGCAACGTCAACATCTCCTCTACCTGCGTTTGTCAACCTCTTTTTAACTCCACTGCAGAAACAACATCTAAAACACGACACATACAGCTGTGAAAAAAAATATATATCAATATTTACACTGGATCATTTTTAGAAGGTGAATAATGCGCATTTAGAAGATGTCTATGTTACAACGTGACGTTGTGGAGAAGTTGCTTACAAAAAAGGTGTAACTTGTGCGTCCCAACAACGTCTAAATTTGGTTGAAAAGTGAAAGGTGAAAAGCCGTCAACATTTAACAACAAATGCAAACACATGCCGGTAACATAACACACAATATTTGACTACAAAAAGTGCACAAAAAAACTAAAAAGTTCAGCCCCTTAAAATATATTTTAAAATGCCTATTTTCTCATTTCAGTCAGTCAGTCATAAGCCAACTTGGCAGGAGGCTAGGCTGTGATGATGCAGTTGTATCAAAGCAACACAACACTAATGTTACACACTGTAAAATCGAATTAGTTGACCTTACGTAAAGTATGCAAACTTGTTGCCTCAAAAAAATTAAGAAAGTTCATATAACTTAATAGCCATGCTTAGTGTTAACTTATGTTTTTCATTTTGTGTGGACTGCTTGATACAAATTTAACCCCACTTAGAATTACTAAATACCTACTACTTACTACTCACTCTTTATTTTTAGTTCACTTAAATTAAACAAACCAATTTCCTTGAATGGGTCCTTGTCCTTCTTCTCTCTCTCTCTCTCTCTCTCTCTCTCTCTCTCTCTCCATCCCATTTCTTATCTATTTAGCTGTTATTACCTATGTAAGCCTATGTAAGCCCAAATAACAGACAAACTGCCTGAGGCAAGTTTGTAATAAGATCCATGACGATACCTCGCTCCAGAATGATGGAAGTGGAGATGGGCTGGAGGTCTACTGAACTTGGACCCTCATGAGGACTATCTTCACTGACAACTGTCAGCACACCAACAGTGCATTCTAGGGCCTCGTCTCTCGCTGTATCCTACAAAGACACACACACACACATATTCTTCATGAATACTACTTCATTTGGTATGGTTAAACTAAAGCTATGGTCCATATATTCTTGAAGAGTGACACTGACTTTTTAACGTGGACTCCTGCTCCTTAGATTTACACTGAATGAATGTGTACAATGTTTATGTGGCAAATTTCATTTTTATTTACTGGCTGTTTAAATACCTCTCAGCTTAGCTGTGGAGGAAATTGCTATACAAAATACATCAATTACTGTACAAAGTGTATATTGTGGAGATAGAATTACATCCTCTATGTAAGCACAGATATAGTTGTACTTTATTGCAGACCAAACTTTTTATCATGTGCAAGTGCTTAAAGAGCATGCCTTGGAGAATTCACTGGAGTCGTCACCAAGTAAAATAGGAATGCCTTTGAGGCCAACAGAGCGAAGTACTGTCACGTGTAGTGTCTAATGATACACAGAGAGAAAAGACCAGTTAACAGAGTAATTTGCAAGGCACAAGTCAGACAGGAAATAGAATAGGTTGGGCTGGATGATCTTATTTAGAACTTGATTGATGAACTATCATACAGATCAAAAGCAAAATTAACATACTTACCATCCAGCTCATGTGCTGCATCAGCTCACCGAGCTTTCAACCAACAGTTCCCTTCTTTGTTTTGAAGTTCAATGAAACGCGGGGTATACTGGTCCAGAGCCTCAAAGAAATCTGCCCCAAGATTCTTACTTCCGATTCTGTTGAACTCCCCTGAAAAGTAGAGAGAAGGGTGCGTAGGAATGGGGTTTGTTGACTGTGGTGATATCCCCAATCATAGACACACAGTGGAAGTCCTGTCTTTGACAAGCACAGATTGTTATTGTTGGTAACTAAAGTTGGCTAAATTAGCATAGTCCTAACTTAACAGCCGAGCTTAAAATAAAATGATACATCTAAACTTGTTCTGATGTTCTGCCATGTGAATGCCCCTCTGTTCATGGAAATTCACAAACTGCCGGGATCAATCTCTCATCGTGAGCCAGTACCTCCATAAATTACCGCTCTCGGAATAAAAATCAGCTCCAACAGCAGGTGTGCGCGTGCGCGTGCACGTGACGAGCACGCCTGCGACCGTTAGTTTCTCCTCAAATTTAACGTGACAAAAGCATTTAATGTTCCTTATTTTCAACACCGAGGAAGTCGTAGGTTGAAAACATTGACCAAGTTCCATCAAAATTTAGCCATATTATGTCCAGAATATAGTTCAGCTAGCGCAGAGCTCTATGGCTCTGAGCTAGCGTTAGCCGACATTACTACACACATTATTACTATCAAACACGAAAAATATGGCGCTTACTTACAGAAAGAAAACGGTCTAAACAAGGGTAAAATATTACTCACCAAATGAGTGTTCCAAGCACAAGAATGCTGAAAATAACGTTAACGAGTGCCGTTGCAGGGATTACGCCCAGCTCCTCGTCCGTTGTATGTATGTTGTTAACCGTCAAAGGTAGAGAGGAAGGAGCTGCGCATGCCCACAGGTCGAAGAAGAAAAAAAAAGCGAAGTTTTCAAATCATAACCGTAGCAAAGTATTAATATCACTACATGAAACTACTCTGTTACAATACAAGTACATCTCCTGCAGTGAACGTTTCAATGAAGTAAAAACATATAACCACAAAAAGAAATACTTAAAATCTTAAAAGTAAAAGTAGCATACTACTGATTATTATTATATATCACATAGGCCTATATATTATTACATATGTAGTGATTAAAAAAGTACAATATTTCTCTCTGAAATGTAAAAATTTTCAACGACTATGTTTGGACTAAATTTGGACCACATTGGACGGGCTAAATACAACCCAATTTTCAACAACTATTTTTGGACTAAATTTGGACCACAATGGACGGGATAAACACAACACAATTTTCAACGACTTTTTTTGGACTAAATTTGGACAAAATTGGACGGGCTTAACACAACCCAATTTTCAACGACTATTTTTGGACTAACTTTGGACAAAATCGGATGGGCTAAACACAACCCAATTTTAAGACTATTTTTGGACTAAATTTGGACAAAATCGGACGGACTAAACGCAGCCCAATTTTCAACAACTATTTCTGGACTAAATCAAGACTATGATGGACCGACCAGATTTAGCCCAAAAACCAACGTCCAAATGACATCTGGTGTTTGGTGGGTCCCTCCTGGTCCCATCAAGCACACATAGTACATCCATCCCGCTGCCAAAGACCTCATGTTCCCCTTGAGGACAGATGGTACCACCGACCCGAAGCTCCTTCTCCACTCCTCCATCGCCAACTCCAGTCTGGCATCCCCAGGACTCTTCTGAAGCTCAGCGGGACTCTCAGGCCTAGGTCCGGGCAGCTCAGGAGACATGGACAGCGCGAGAAGGAACACGCCAACAGAATACAACAGCCGCTCCGCGGAACTCGACCAATGATACAGCTAAAAATGTAGTAGAGCGCCCTCCTTACGTATTGAGGCTACTGTCCTCGCTGAAGGTGGCCCAGGTTCGAATCCTGCACCGGGTACAGCAAGCTGATTTAACATTTAAAAAGCAAAGTTTTAATTAACATTGTAGATATAAAAAACGTCTTTCTGACTAGTCGTAATTACTTTTTGAATAGTTAGATTTTTCATTTAAGATATCTGTAACATAATTGTGACTAGTCGAAATGACATGTAGAGATATCTGTAATTTAGTTTTGACTAGGCACAACTGAATTACGGATATCTGCAATGACGTCACTGAAAACGTCATTCAACTCCTTACACATCTTAAATGACAATTGCAGGTATCTGTAATTCAGTTTTGACTAGGCAGAATGAAGGTTTAAGATATCTCAAACGTCATGCATGATGTTTCTCTATTTTAGATATCCAGAAATATGTCACTTCCCCTTCACGCCATATTCAAAGAAGAAGAAGTCAGTTCAGAAAGAAATAGGATGGCATTGGCTGTAATTGAGAAAACCAGAAAAATAAGGAGGCCAGTAATGCATTCTCTGCATTCCTCCCTGCCAGCTCCTGCCTTGCACAGGCTGAGGCGTTGAATATTTGAGTAGCTCTGGCTGCTCTGCCATCTTGCTCACCACAAGTGCAATGTTTATCAACAACCCGCTCTCACTTGAAGTGGTAGGTGGGGCCTTCTGCAACGTCATTTCGCCTAGTCGAAACTCTAATTCAAAATATCTGCAATTACATTCTGACTAGGGGGAATGAAAGTTACAGATATCTCCAATTTCAGATATGTATGATCAAACTTCAGTTCAAGATAGCTAAAACTAATGGATATCTACAATTAAATTGCGACTATTCCTAATTCTAGTTTGAGATATCTACAACGTCATTTTGACGAGTCATAATTCCAGTTACAGATATCTACAACGTCATTTCACCTAGTCAACTCTAATTCAAGATATCAAAAAAGGAACATGTAGATATCTCTGAGGTGAATTAAAGATATCTTGAACTGGAATTATGACTAGTCAGAATCAAATTGTAGATATCTCAAACTGGAATTACTACTAGTCGTAATTCAGTTACAGATATCTGCAATTCACATTGCGGATATCTGCAGATCAATTGTAGATATCTGTAATGATGAACCCCATACACACGAATGGCAAAAGTGATGTCATTTGTCCTAGGAGGAATATAGCTGTGGAGATCTGAAATGCTCTTTTTGACTAGGCAAAACTAAATTACAGATATCTGCAACACATATACAGTCTGGCTTTTACATTAAAAGTTAAAACGTTAAAATGGCTTGCCATACACGGGGCGCCCTTTCCTGCGTGTCATTCCCCCCTCTCTTTGCCTCCAATTTCCTTTCTGTCTTCTCTGTACTGCCCATTAAAGGCTATAAATCCCCAAAAATATATTTAAAAAGATAAATAATAAAAACAGCACAAAAAGACATGGACAATCCGCTCTACCTACTGAGCCATAGCCGCCCCATCAAAGGGATCAAAGGGGCGTGACCGATCAAGTGAGCGTGACCGATCAAGTGTGCGTAACCAACTGTCAAGGTGTGCGTAACCAACGGTGGTTGGATGTTGTGGCATTTCTCTTCCCTTGGGGGTAGGAATTCGGGGTTTATGTTAAAGTTTGTTAATTAGCGGTGTCACGACCCCCGGGGCAGGAAGTCGGGGTCTATGTGAAAGTCTTTTTATCAGGTAAAAACAGCGGTGACGTCACATCAGTCCTGCCTGAGAGTCTCCAAAGAAGTAAAAAAAAAAATTTCTGGGGAGGGTAAGTAATCTCTGTACCTTTATTATCGGGTGATTCCTTTTACTAGACCTAACATAGTTTTCCGAACCTGTTTTTCAGAACACAGATATTTTTTCGTGAAAGCATCAAAAATGGATTCTTGTATGTAACATTTTAAGACTTACATGATTTTATACATGTTTCATTGTTACGGTATAAGGATAACACAGGGCCTTTCTTCCAGACACTGAGAAAGCGGCCTTCTTTTGCCGTGCATATGATGAGGACAGCCAGGGCATCTTATGTAAGGCAGTTATTTGATTCAAATGAAGCTATAAATTTTACAGAAATTTACAAGAATTACTCTTGTATTTTTTTTGTAGGCACCCCTGAAGTAGTCCCATCCACCCCGTCTGTATCAGTTCAGAATGGTTAGTTACTTTCCTTCAAAAAAAAAAAAAACTGCATGTGTGTGTGTGTGTGTGTGTGTGTGTTTTCACTAAAGTATTATGATAATAAATTATTTTCTGTTTATAGTATATCCTTCTCAGACCGTAATCTGGCCAGGGAGTGGACTGTTTGAAGGTAGAAGCACTAACACTCTTCCACTTTCTATCTCTATCTCTCTGGACTTCTATCTCAGAGGTAACGACTAACGGTAAGAAGAAGAAAAGAAAAAAAAAGTAGGAATTTTAAATAAATAAGTAAAATGAATCTAAACCCGTCTCTCTTCATTTTGTAGAGTGCAGACCAGAACCCGCTCACAAGGTGAAGAAGGCTACTTGTACCAGCGAAGAAGGTGTCTAACCACTACTCGTCATACCCGACACGCCAGAAAAGCAAGGCAGAAACTAAATGATTATAAGTAACCCATGTCACTCATTGTGACCATGTCACTCATGATTCTGATAGCTAAAGAAGCTGACACTGACGGAGGACCATCTGGATCCAAAATGAACATACCAGAAGCGCCAGAGAAAGCAGTGACTGACCAAGAATAAAATACAAATTTTATACAAACTTAAAATAAATAACAGCTAATCAGCTAAATAATATAAATACTTTTTTATCTATTCTGTAGACTCCAGGCCATACCCCAAACTGAAGCATTCCAGTAGAAGAAGTGGCAGGAGGAATACGAGGAGATCAGCTTCAGGACGTCGGGGCCTATCGAGAGGGAAGGTTGTGAAGACTTTTTGGAAAATACTGACATCTGTTTGTGAATTGACCTCAGCTTTGACTAGGTAGAGTCGTGTGTGTTGTAATGATGAATGATCAAGGGGAAAATTCAGTCTCGCAGTCAGCTCTGCTATCTTTATAGTCTACGGTTGAAGTGTTAAGAGATATCCCTCACCCGCAAACTTAACCTCCACTGGTTGAAATACAACAACAATTAGAGCTTTCAAACGAGCCTCAGGCTCACCACGAACCTTCTGATTTACAGAATTTGGAAAGTATCGATGTAGCCCTTTAGCGTTTAAGAGAAGCTCTGTCCAGTCCTCCATCCCCCGAGCTTTTACCTCCACCGATTGAATTACAGCCTTTAAAAATCCTGGAAAATCCTGAATCCCCCAGGAGGGTCTCCAGAGACAGGTTTAATAACATTGGAATAAGACAGATGCTAAATTTCAACTTTCCCAATCCTGTGAGTAATTATGCAGAGTTTTATCTTAATGTGATGGAGACTCTCCAAGCAGCGGTTGAATGGGCTGTATCCTATGCCAGACAGGGGGATGTGCTACAACTAGAATTAAGGGGGAAAGATCAAACAGCGCCTCTGTCATAGTCACACACAATGGCGGTCTACCTCTAAACCATGTTCAAGAGGCTCTCGACTACCTAGTGCAATCCAATCAAACATGACCATTATGCCGGAAGATGAGATGGAGTTACTTGTGCAGGTGGTACGTAGTCCTAGAGGGGGTGTTAAAAGAAAACTGCAAACCATCTTTGACAATGAAATCTGCAGGAAAAAAGCCCATTGCCTGAAAATTGTCATCAATCCTGGCAACCAGCTCTGCTTTGCCATTAACCTCGCTCAGCTTTTAAACCGTGAATTAACCACGCGGCAGGCCACTGAGCACACTAAAGTGCTACAAAATCATGCGGGGTTAGCGGACGACACGCCTGTGACATTTAATGATATTATCAAATTTGAACAGGCTTTAGATTGCAAAAACGTTGTCTTCTTCAGAGCGGACGGTGAGCAGGCCCTGTCTAAATTCCAAACATCTGAAGGAATGCATCCTAAAACCCTCTATCTCTTCCTCCATCAGAACCATTACTATGTTATCACCAACCTGAAAACATTTTTAGGTGCTCGGTACGTCTGCGGTTACTGCCACAAAGGTTTTACTAACTTATGGCAGCATCAGTGCTGCCATAAGTTAGTATGCTTCACATCAGACTGCACAAAAACCGAGACTAAACTGATTAAATGCCCCAATTGTAATATGATGTGTCGATCCGACACGTGTTATTTAAAACATAAAATGCCTCGTCACCGCCCCACCGACGGTACAGTCGCCAGCAACTGCGGTACAATTAAAAAGTGCAATACCTGCAGAGTGGTGTATTACTCGGTCATCAGCGGCAGCACCCAGCACAAATGTTGAACCAAGACATGTCCGGTCTGTTCCGTAAAGGACCCGGGTGAGGATCATCTGTGTTACATGACTCCTTTGAAGGTTGAGACTGATTATTCGAACCGCATAGTGTTTTATGATTTTGAAACATTTGTAGATGAAACAGGCAGACACATCCCATTTTACATCAGTACACAGTCTATGCTAGGAAAGAAGTGGGGTTCCTGGGGCATGAGTTGCACAGCTAGCTTCTTTAAACACTTCAGAAAACAGAAATACAGAGGCTGCATCTTCATAGCTCACAACGCTAAGGGTTTCAACAGTTACTGCTTCTCAATCATATAATTCAGCAAGGTATGGCACCCCGTATAATCATGCAGGGCAGCAAGGTGTTGCAGATGGTGGATGAGGCGTTCCGTCAAACATACATCGACTCGCTTTCCTTCTTAACCATGCGCCTAGCAGATATGCCCGCAGCCATGGGCCTCGATGCTGTGAATGCTCCATGCGACCAGGAACTAAGCAAAGGTTTCTTCCCCCACCTTTTCAGTTCAGAGGCTCACTTAAATTATGTAGGCCCTTACCCTACCCCAGACACTTACGGCGTAGACAGGATGCCTTCGGACACGCTGAAAAAGTTTAATGCCTGGTGCGCCACCAAAGCTGGCTGTACATTTGATTTCAGAAAAGAGGCAGTGCTTTATTGCAATCTCGATACTGAAATCCTGGCAGCATCATGCTTAAAGTTTCGCGAAGAATTCATGCGAGAGACACGCGTCGACCCCTTTACATGCATTACAATCACTTCCGCCTGCATGAAAGTCTTTAAAACAAATTTCCTCCCTCCAAACACTCTGGCTCTACCGCCCGCCGATAACTACAACCGGCCATTCAAAAACTACTCCAACTCTGGCATCCAGTGGTTAGAGTGGGTCTCGAAGAACGAAAAACTTGCTATTCGACACGCTCTGAACAGAGGAGAGAGATTGACGGTGTTAAAAAAGCATGTGAGTTTCTCGGGTGTTTTTTTCACGGCTGTCCAAAGTCTTACTCGCCTACTGAAGTGAATCGTTTGTTGCAGACTCCCTTTGAGCAGCTCCACTCAGCCTGGCAGGCCAAGCTGCTGAACCTGCGATTGGAGCTACACGTCTCGGTACAGTTCATATGGGAGCATGACTGGATCCGAATGACAAAATCTTATGACGGAGTGAAACAGTTCCTCCTTCAGTATAGTGCACCGCAGCCCTTAAAACCTCGCGATGCACTGTTTGGAGGTAGAACTTGTCCCAACCGTCTGAGGTACACGACAAGTGACACCGAGCAGGTTCGTTACGTCGATGTTACATCCTTGTATCCGTACGTTAACGCACACTTTCACTACCCCCTCGGCCACCCCAAAATAATCCGTCAGGGTTTTAAAGATCCGCGGCTACTACCCTATGAGTGGCCTGTTGTGTACATTCAGAAAGAATCATGACCAGCGCTTGTCTGAAAAGAAACGCACCCTTGCTTAAAGTTCTGGCCAAGGCCACGCAAAAGAGACAGAAGGATATATTCAGGGGGTGCTCCCCAGATCTTCTCCAGACATTGTGTGAGATTGCGCTGAATCTTTTGAAGGGGAATATACCCCTTTCACCGCAATAATATCAGAAGTTAAAAAGATATAAGAAAAATATCAGACTCATTGCCGATAAGAAAGCCAGCGTGAAGAGTAATTGCAGGGTGTTACAAACAGGAGGCTTCCTTTTCCCTCTGCTTACAGTGGCCATTCCTATTATCTGGGAATTAATAGGAGGACTCGCTAGACGATAATCCTCCCTCCTACTCCCATGGCTCTGAAGACGACGCAGAAAATGTTTTTGGTGTCCCCGCATCAGTTAAACCGCCTGAGTCAACCCACAGTTGTTACAGGTAGCACCATCAGGCCCAGCAAGATTTGGATGTAAAGATGCGTGAGATATTAAAGGAGAGAGGTTTAAATCCTTATGAAAAAATTAAAAAGTACAACGCTTTGCTCCAACGCTATCTCAGCCTCAGCAGATAAGGGGAGAATGAACTTCAACCCATAACTCTGAGTCTACCGCAAGAAGAGGTACATCAGGCAGAGAACGCAGAGGTGAAAGCTCAGGAAGTGGAGGAGGAGGAAGATGTTTTAAAAAGTCTTCCGACACGCAGTCGAAAAAACTCAGAGTATAGTGATGAAAAAACTATCCAAGAGCCCCAGTAGCTGGATGCTGAGAGGTGAATTTATCTACAGGGGTAAAGTCATGAGAGGTTCTCATATGCTTGATCTGGTAAAACGTCTGACTTCTTTCTATAAGAAAGTGAATGATCAGCCACCGGAAGGATGGATAGAATTAGAAGTACTCTGTCAGAGCTCAATATTCGTGAGAGCTCTGTGACTAACCCCCAGGCCCGTGAGCAGTTAAGGAGACTCAAAAACTCTGGCCCCCTGCAGATGCACGCTGCTGCTGCTGCTGTTGCAGAGTCCCCCTCTGTTCATCGAATAAGGGGGAGAAAAAAGAAAGAAACATCCGACTATGGAGTGGACAGATTTCTCTCCTTAAAGACTCTGTAAATCAGTCATTGAATAATAAAGCTTTATTAAATCCGTTCAACGTTGCAGACTTTTTCCTTTCACAAACAGTAACAATCTTTAAACATTTGCAGAGAACAGGCTAGCTGGTTAGAATTCCTGCCGCAGGGGTATGCTAGACATTTTTGATATTTTTTAACAAATTCAGATACCATGGCATCGTTACGGACAGGATCGTCTTTATAGTGAGATAGCACGTCGGCGTACGATAGGCCGCTTCCTCTCAGACACAAATAATATGCACAGTGCTGACCACAGACATCCGATAATTCATGCTGGAGCTGCCAATTGTGATGCAGGATCTGTTTTATTCCACATTGACGTTCCAGGAAACGCAGGATGCTTGTAGGATGATATTCAAATTCAGGGCTGAGTCCGAAAGAGTCAAAGAATGTGGCCTTTCCATGTTTTTTTTCACAGTGAGCGCTAGCCAGTGCTCTCCTGGCAGATGACGAGGGTGGGTGTTCACGATATAGTATGCGGACAGCGAGTGTTGTAGGGAGGGTAATTCATCTGAAGCCCAGACACCACGGAATACGTTACCCAGTGGTCCGCTCAGGAGTGTTTCCAGTTCAGTAGAATTCATTGTTTCGAGCCCACCTGCGGTAGGCGGTACTAAACTGAACTCTTTTAACCAGACCCTGTTTCGGACCGTCAGTCGCCACCATGGTTGAATCCATAAATCCGGATGTGTCTTTATAAAACAGACCGGCTGAACACTGACTAGCAAGTGTTTCATGACTGTAGTTCAATAAAAGCTCTATCAAAGCTCTGTAGGGGTGTGTAGAGCTGGACTGAGAGATTAATCTATCTCCCAAGGTCACATCGACCTGCGAGAAAATGGTGTTGAGGGGATAGTTGATCAGGCCCACATGAGCGTCCTGTGCCAAGTTTGTCCCATCCTCGTTAGTAATTTGTAGACGCAGGAATAGCAGAGTGTTGGTTAGATCCAGATATTTCTCTCCATCGCCCGGGATAAAAAATTCTATAGGACCGGTGTCCGTGAGAGCCGATAAAGGGGAAATCTCTGTATGCTGACTCTGCTCGATAGACATCTGTGTCACCTGAGCAGCAAATAAGTCCAGTTCCGTCATGCTGCATTCTGGCGATTTGTGATGTAATAGAGCCATTTTCAGGAGAAAATATCTTCGGAGTTCCTTCCTTTGGACCTTGGTCTCTGCACTGAATTACTATTAGCGGTTGACTTGCGCTTTTTATGAGCTGCTACTCGACGTCCGGGGGTCTCTTTCCGGTTCGTCGAGCGAGAAGCATAAGTCCTGATCCTTCTTGGTTCTCTTCCTCTGAACCTCTCACGCGCCGAACAACCCTGCTGACTACGTCAGATGCTATGTTCTTAGCGGCGTTTTGAAGATGAGGTTTTGCGATGGTAAAACCTTTTTTAACCATCGGCGTCACAAACCTAAATAGTTTTGAAAATATGGATCCCAGCCCTCTACCGTACATCATGGGGGCTCCATGGAATCCTGGCAGACCGCTTCCCACTTGATCTTCATAATAACTTAGAAATCGATAAAGCAAACCCAAATGAACAATTATGGACCCAACTACAAAATGCGAAACTACAATTAGAAAATATCTTGACCAAAAAAACAGAATTCGTACTTCAACAGCTTAGATACCAAAATTTTGAGAATAGCAATAAATCAGGCAAATTTCTTGCGAATCAACTCCAACGCAACAGAGAAAAATCTCTTATAAATGCAATTCAGGACTCAAGTGGCAAACACACTCAATCACCACAGGAAATTAATCATATCTTTTACAGCTTCTATGAAAAACTATATTCAACAACTACCAACCCGAATCCTGACGACATTCAGGCCTTCCTCAAAAAACTCAATCTACCCCAACTGACGGCAGAACAAAGAAACATATTGGATTCGCCACTGACCATGGAAGAACTATTAACAGCTTTAGAAAACATGCCTATGGGCAAAGCTCCTGGGCCGGATGGTTTCCCTGCCGAATTTATGAAACAGTTCTGGTCAGATCTGGCCCCCTTGTTCCTAAGGTCTGTTACAGAAATCAAAAACACAGGTTGCATAAGATCCCAAATGAATACTGCTGCAATTAAATTACTTTTAAAACCTGATAAAGACCCAACACTCCCTTCCAGCTATCGCCCTCTGTCATTGATTAATACAGATATCAAAATTATTTCCAAAGCACTAGCATCTAGACTAGAGAAAGTAATTTCATCAATAATTCTCAATGACCAAACAGGTTTCATCAAAGGCCGACAATCTACAAATAACGTTAGACGGCTCCTTAACCTGATCAGCATGTCCCAGCGTAGAAATACAGAAGCCATTGTTTTATCACTGGACGCTGAGAAAGCCTTTGATAAAGTTAACTGGGCTTTCCTCTTTGCCACCCTTCAAAATTTCGGCTTTGGAGAGTCATTTATCCACTGGGTTGCTGCACTGTATAATTCACCTAAGGCCACAGTCACCACCAATGGTTTCACATCACAAAGCTTCACCTTACAGAGGGGAACCAGACAAGGATGCCCCCTGTCTCCCCTACTGTTTGCTATATTTATTGAACCGCTCGCATCAGCAATACGTCAGAACTCCAGTATCCAGGGTATCCACTCACCCATCTCTGAACATAAGATCAATCTATATGCTGACGATGTTTTACTTTACTTGCAACAACCTCAGAGATCATTACAGGAAGCTTATAATTGTATTTCAAAATTTTCAGCCCTCTCTGACTACTCAATCAACTGGTCCAAATCAACAATATTACCAATAACGGACAAAGCATGGGATCCTGCAGACCATAAACCCCAACTACCCTTTTCCATAGGTAATATCAAATACTTGGGCATAAACATCTCACCTAAATTGTCAGAGTTAGTGCAACTGAACTTCGATCCACTCCTGGAGAAAATCTGTGATGACCTGAAGCGCTGGACCAATCTTCCTATCTCTCTGATGGGACGCATAGCAACAGTCAAAATGAAAATTTTGCCACGAATGAATTACTTATTTTCCATGATCCCATTCAAACCCACAGCAAAATGGTTCCAGAACCTAGATTCTGCAGTCACCAAATTTTACTCAAAAAACAAACAGACAAAAATTAGCCTCACCACCCTTCAAAAAATAAATCAGAAGGAGGACTAGATGCACCGAACTTTACAAACTACTACCTGGCAAATCAGCTGCAATACATCACCAAATGGATAAACCCAGAGGCAGATTACAATTTGTGGCTAGAAATAGAACAGGCCGACTGCCACAACATATGCATTTCGGACCTGCCCTTCATTACAATCACCCTTAAGCGTCATAACTGCTTCCAAAACCCCATTATTGCCGCCACCCTGTCGGCTTGGTGGAAGAGTCTAGAGACCACAGGATCCCTGCTGGAACCCTGTGGGTTCTCCCCAATTTGGCACAACCCTGACTTTGTGAATAACAAAGTCCCTCTTCACCTCAGCACTTGGAAGCATAAAGGAATAACCCACCTCCATCACCTCTTCCAGGGGAACTTACTTATGAATCACAGAGATTTATTTGATACGTTCGAAATAAGAAATGGAAACTTCCTCCAATACCTACAGGTGACCAAGACAATCAGAAAGAAAATCCCAGTGCTCCAGAACTGCATACAGCCACCACAATTCGTCACCAACATTAAAAAACTCATACCGAAAAAGAAGAAAACCCTCTCTTTAATATATAAGCTGCTATCAACCACACATTTAATACATGTACCAATATCAAAATGGGAAGCCGATCTTTCCCTGTCTACAGACTTTGATTTCTGGACTCAGATCTGCCAAAATATATTTAAAATGACCAAAAACTCGAATTTACAGCTGATCCAGTTTAAAGTACTCCACAGATCACACACAACTCAATACAAGATGTATAGAATGGGCTTCTCCCAATCCGACAAATGTACGCAATGCACCCAAAACTATTCAGATTCTTATTTCCACGCTCTCTGGCTCTGTTCTCCGGTACAGCACTTCTGGTCACTTGTAACACAGAAACTCTCCTCAATTTTGGACTGCAGAATCCCATTAACCCCTAACTTGTGCCTCATTGGTGACCTGGAAACAATCAGTCTTCCTCACCATCTATCACAATCTGTCCTTGTAGCTCTCACCATCGCCAAGAAAACAATCCTTATGAACTGGAAGAACAAACAGTCACTAAACATTTCCCAGTGGTTGAACCTTCTTTCCGATTATATATCACTGGAGAAAATATCTGCTACCCGGAAAAATCAGTTGACTTTGTTTGCCAAAAAATGGTCTGTATTCTGCGACTCCCTCAACCTTAATTTGCATCTTGACTTTGCCTGCTAGCTTTTGCCACTTCTGTTCCACCTACTGTAATGCTATAATAATATTTCTCTTACAGTGATGAATGTCGTTATGGAAAAGATTTTATTGCCCTCTTCATCCAGGTTCACTAAGGAGGATCCCCGGACCACAACACCTTGAGCATGCATTAGGGGTGCCCTACTCCTTCTCACCCCTGGGTTGACTTCCGGCCCTGAGCGGTTTACCCGGCTGGCCTCCCTCTCCCCCAGTTGGGGTGGCGCTGGTGACTTGCCTGGGGTTCCCTGTGGCTTCGGCGCTTGCTCACTTTCCTGGGGTCGTGGTGTATCGGTGGCCGACTCTTCCTGGATCTCCTGGTGGGCCTTGGCGGTCTGGGCTGGCGGGCTCCCTGTCCCCTCCTCTCCCTCCCCTCTGCGGCGCCCTCCTCCCTTCGCCCGGCTCCTCCTCCGGCCCCTCCTTCCTTCCGCTGGTGGCTGGGCCCTCGCTGGTCGTGGGGGGCCCTCCTGGGGTCCGGGGGGCCCCGGCGGTCGGGGCCACGCCCGGCGCCTTGGGGTCGGAGCCGGAGGGTGTGGGGGGCTGCCTGAATACCACCCTGGGCATGTCCGGTCGCTCCGTCGCGCTGGGGCTGGGGGGATTGCGGGGGGTGGGGTCTCCGTCCGCCTGGGGGGCACCCCTGCCACCGCGGGGGGTGGATGGGGGGTTAGCTGATGCCATTCCTCGGCTGGTCGGTGATGGTTCTTCGGGGTTTCCTGGGGGTCTGTCGCATCCTGGTTGCTGTTCTGGGCTGGGGGCGGGGTCTGGTCGGGGGACTTCCTGAGTCCTGGGGGCCCTCGCCCCGTCTGTGGGTCCCATGGGCTGCTGTTGTGCCTTGGCCCTGCTGCCAGGGACTTGGCCCTCACTTGCCTGCCTCCTAAATTGCACTCACCTCACACTCCACCATACACTATGTCGCCCATTACAACCAAGGCTAGATACACCACACACACCCATCCCAAGTTTTTAATGCACCTCACCTTAGGGGTCCACCCAGGATCGGTCAGGGTCAGGGCAGGCTGCAGGACAGTAGTGTGCTGCAGTCCTCTGACCCTCCTGTTTGCCTCCTGTTTGCCCCCTGTCTTAATGCACCACACCACATCCAGGGTCACAGGGTCACGGTGTAGGGGCTTGCTTCCTCATCAGGGACTGAGGAAGCACAGTAATAGGGACACTGTCACTTTTCATTATCCCTTGGCATGGCTTGGGGGGCCTGGTCCTCCGCTAGCAGGGGGATCTTGGGCTGGCGGTCTGTGGCCCCACGGCGGTTGGTAGGGGTACCTACCTAGGTTCTCTGGTGTCCTCTTGGCCTGGCTTTGTCTCCCGGTGCTGCGTGGCGACGGGTTCGTGGCGGCTCCCTTGGGTGCCCGGTTGTTCCGGTATCGACTGGTTCGGGTGGTGGCTTGGTGCTCTCCCTCTCCCTTCGATGGGGGGCTGGGGTCTCTCCCTGGCGGATGGGGGTTCCCTCTTCCCGTGGTCTCCCTGGCCTGGGTGCGCCAGGGGCACGGGGCCGGCACCTTGGCCCCCCTGCTCGGATGGCCCGTCCCTGGTTTGGCGCTCGGCTGGTGCCCGTCTGCGGGGGCTTTGCTGGGCTCCTGGGGGGGTCCTCTCGGCTGGAGAGGTGTCCATGGCTGCCCTGCGGGCGGGGGGTGGGGTCTTTGGGGGGGGTGTTGGCGGCGGTGGGTGGACGGGCTGCAGTGGCTGGGGGTGTGGGGGGTATGGGGAGCTGCTCTGGCCTGCACCGACTTGTGCTTGCTTGGCGGGTCTGGGGGTGTTGGTCGTCGCTCGCCTCTGCGCTGGGGTGTGGCTTGCCCCGTGGCTACGGTGGTTCTCTGGTCCTGTCACCCATGCGCCCCACACTGGGGCGGAGGTTCTCGGGCGCTGGGGCTTCTGACCTGACTCTGGGCCCTGGTAATGGTCTCACTCATATTTAGGGAATGCCCACATGCATGTGTGTTGTCACCTGCCAGCCCGTGCTGGATCACATCAAAAAGAATTGATGAGTCCCGGCTATTAAGGGCTGGATTTTCGCTTTCACTCTGTCACTACGTGCCCTATGGCAGATTTCTCTCCTTCCATTGGGACACCCTTACCCCCCCTGGACTCTCTCATCTCTCCAGAGATGACTGTACCCAGTCATACTTGAGTGAGGTGACTTGGGAAGCACAGAACCCTGTACTCCACTAGTTCCTACTAGCACCACAATCAATCTCCTCCACTGTCCATCCTTCTACATATTTTCTTTCCTTTGTTCCCCCCCTCTATTCACTGAGGTGTAGCACTGCCCTCCCTGCCACACAAGGTCACTACACTCAATAAAGTTCAACAGGACAGTTCTCAGGGAGGGCTGGTGATGGTCACACTCACGCACTGAAGTAATAAAGCTTTCAGCTGCAAGAATATAACTGCATGAACCTCATATAATGTTGACACCCTGTGGTGTTCAACTATGCAGACAAATGCAGACAAAAAAAAAAAAAAAAAAAAAAAAAAAAAAAAAAGAAATCGATAAAGATCAGGGTGAGGCTCCACCACCAATCATTTTCAGCTCACTGTTTAAAATGTAACGTTGCAACCACTTTCCTGAACCTGAAATCTATCGGCTGGTTCTGATCGGTCTTGAGCTCGACGCTGATGTTTTCAATATGTCTTTTTGCTACCGGTAAGTAGTAGGCGGGGCTGAAGGTATGTGAAATAACATCTCCAAATTTACCCTCAATTTGAACCATTCTTAAGAGCGGGGCACAAGTCTCCCCCACCGCCTGATGCTGAACCACATCGCTATAACAGAACATATGATAAAACCCCGCTTTTATATCAGCGGGGCGAGGAGAGTGTCTGAGTGACCCGCTCGTAAACCACTCACCGGGTTTTAATCCTAACATATAGGCTATGGGAAGGAAAAAACGTTGTCTATAACGGCCGCTACCTAGCCACTGAAACTTATGTTTACATTCGTGATATCGTAGTGTAATGTCGGTGTTAATTTCCCTCATACAGGTGTTTATCTGTTTCACTATCTGCTCTTGGTCGTCATAATATCCGCTTTCAAAAGGTTTGACGTGCAGGGTAAATCTTTTCTCGTCCAATTCGATAACGGGGTCAATCGCATCCGGGGCACCATGTTCCCACGCGTCAATCCAATGAAAAAAAGAGTCTTTAGGAGTATTATACCACGTGTGTATAGGAAATTTCCATCAGTGCCACCTGCCATGGGCCCTCCAGGTGGAGATGTTGTGCTAAATCAACTCGGTAGCTGGCTATAGTGTTTTCAGTAAACACAGACTGGCGTTAGAGGGTAAAGTCACGTAAAAACCCTCTTCTGTTCTCGTGTCCATGACTCTTTGTGATACGGAGACTGTCGTGTGCAATGACTTTATACATCAATCAGCTGACCTGCGGCTACCCAGCTATTAAATTTCTCAGGCCAGTTTTTCCAACGCACCAGAACCTGTTTTCTACCACGACTAGTGCGCTCATCCAGAACGGCTTCCACTTGGTACGGTTTATCCTCGGTAATGGTTACTTTTTGTAGTTCGGCCTCATAAAAGTTTCCGTCGATAGGTTCCCCATCATAATCTTTTATTTTGTACACCAGTGGAAGGCGGGGAACACATTCTGATACGGTGAAAAGCTCGTCCTTGTAACTCTGCTCATACTTTTTGTCAAACACACCCCTCAGCTTGGAAATCCTCACTACATTACCCTATTTTAAATTCATTTTCGTGTTTTTGTGACGAAGAGGAAATGTACTGTACAAGTTTTGAAATATCGCAGGAGAGTTCTCAGCTGTGATGTCGTTCGGTTTCATTTTTATACTCGTATGATAGCTCTCATTATAACTTTTAAGCAGATCCTACAAAACCTCCACATATCGACACGTGTTTCTGGCCGTAAAGTATCGCCACATTCTAGTCTTTAGCGTACGGTTGAACCGCTCGACGACGCAAGCTTTGAGGTCGTTAGTGGTGGAGAAGTGAGTAATACCGTGCTTCTTCATCAGAGCATTAAAAGTCTTGTTATAGAATTCTTTACCCGCGAACATCTGTAACTTCTAAGGCACTTTGCTCTCCTTTAACACCGAGGCAAAAGCCCTGCTCACTTCACTTCCCGTTTTTGTCTTCAGTGCTCTAATGTACGCCTTCTTTGAAAAAATATCGATGACCGTTAATAAATACTTATACCCGTCATTGAACTCTGCTAAAGCTTGCATATCACATAGATCCGCTTGAAACTGGTTCAGCGGTCATGATACAAATACTCTGTTTCTAGCAAAATGTATCCTGGCCGGTTTGTGTAAAGTGTAGGCATCCTGCTTCAATAAAAAATCTTTTACTCGATCAATTTTTACTCTAGCCCCACCTTCGTCCTGTACAGCTCTCTGAAGGCGTTCTACCCCTCCAAAACTTCCCGGATGTGAAGGTGAATAATATAGCTTTTTCATCAGGCGTTCTTCCTTTTTCTCCATCTTTCACCCTCGTACATTAAAGAATGACGAGACCTCTTTACTGTTTTCGACTTTATAGTTTATTAACAAGGGCAGAAAAGAAATCATTATTATTATTTCAACATTTTCCAGGTTTGGATGAGAACAGCGGCTGTGAATTTCGGATGTATAATAACATGCAATGTTTGCAGCATTTGTAAGATATCATCACTCGGCCGATCTTGAACGTAATGGGACAATGCATTGATGATCAGAGCGTAAAGTGCCACAGAATGTATCCATCACAGAGCTTTCAGAGAATGATGTGACAGCCTTTTGCACAAACACTTCCCATCGTACATTTGTTGCCGGAGCTCGTACTAAATCCAAAAACATTTCTTATTTTTTTAACTTTGTCAGGTTTCGGGCTACTGCTGATTTTAAATTTTTTATCATAGTTCACTTTGTTGGCAACAGCTTGCTCTAGTATAGCAGATAGCTCCCACACGATGTACCTCAGCCTCACAGCCCTGAACACTATTATCAAACAATTCCCCATGGTAAAGAAAAAAAACAACAACAAAGATGTAGATAAATGCACATACAAACTCATAAAGTAATCTAAAGATAAATGTGTTCTAAATAAGGAATTTATTCCGGCGGTTTTCAGGCTCCTCTCCATGTATCGGCGACCACACGAAGTAGAGCTATTTTCATGATGTCCTCTCCAACCAGCGAATCATACAGCTCACCGATTGTCGCAAAGATATTCTCACAGGACCTCAGGTCATGTAGCATGGCTTCAACCGCACCTTGAATTCTGGATTTATCGACGGAGATACGAAGGGTAGTCAGCAGCTGCTGCAGGGCCCGTATAAACTTCGGTGTCCAGAGTCTCCTCATCAGCCGGTGAAAGTGACTCCTGTAGAACAAGCTGGGGACCTCAAAGAGGCACTCATGGTTCCTCTGGCTAGGGTGGTCTACCTGACAACCGAAGCAGATCTCATGACGAAACTCCTGCAGGACAATGTTCAGCAGATGGATGATGCCGGCTTTAATATTTTCTTGGAGGGTGGAAGACAGCAACCCAGCATCCAGCTGGTCTTCAGTAGTAGGCTTGGGGAGGCACACCGCAGAGCTCTCCTTTTCTATGCCTGACACAGGAGATGAAGGCGCAGTGGATGGTGGAGTCTCCTCTTCCTCTTCCTCTACGAAAGGAGATGAAGGCGGAGTGGGTGGTAGAGTCACCTCTTCCTCTACGAGAGGAGACGGAGGTGGAGTTGAGTCAAAGGCGAGAGACATGGTGCTCAAAGTTGAAGTTGGTGTCTTCTTCTGACCTGGGGCTCGTGTGTTCAAATTTATGCTGTGGTCAGGGAAGTGGGCGGGGTTGGGGGGAGTGGCCTTGTAGTCCTAAAACAGATGAGAAATGTCTTTTCTCACCAGCGTCACAGAGGCAGCTGTTTTGGAGTAGAGCGGTGATGCGATCGGCCGATTCATCCAGCATCTTCATCCACTCAGCAAACGGCACACTCATATACCCCAAATACCCCATTTTCAGAGCTGAAACGGTCCAGCACCAGGTGTCCGCCTGGACTTTTCTTCCTGTGCATCTCCAGTTTTGCTCAGTAAAACCATTTACTGGAGCTGTCAGCTTTGGTCTCCCATATTATCTTGATGAATTTTTTGATTTCTTCTTCTTCTCCCTCATGGAACTCCAAGGGGTCCCCTTCCTCCTTCAAATGGGCTTCTCCCTCTTCATTTAGCATGACACAAGATGGAATGCTCTCACCTCTCATGCATCTGGCCACCAAGCCGTTCAGTACTCCCCAGTCATTGGAAGTGATTATGGCATTCGGTGTGTCAGGGCTGAAGATTTGTCCCGGATAGAGATGATACATATACACTTCAGTGGTGTGATAGTTGAAAGAATATCCAAATTTCTCACCCATCTCCAAACGCCACTCTTCCTGGAGAGGGCCCGTTGGCGGCTCCTGGAATCTGCACTTAAACACCATCAGTTTTCTCGGCGCCATCCCTGGCAAGGCTTCCTGAATGACGCTCAAAGGCGTCTCACTAATGATACCGGATGTGTAAGTTCTCTTGCTCATTTTTATTTTTCAAGTCAGGCGCGGACTGGAGAATGCACTGCAACAATCTTCGGTTATCATTAGCTTTTCACTTGGCCCATGGGCGGGGTCGGGTGGCATCACGTGACTTTCATAGAAACATGTCTGTGTGCCTGTGTGTGACTGGGGATCTGTGCGCGTGTGTATCTGCCTGTGTGTGACTGGGGGGTCGTGACTCCGCTGTTTCATCTGATAAAAAGACTTTAACATAGACCCCGAATTCCTACCCCCAAGGGAAGTGAAATGCCACAACATCCAACCACCGTTGGTTACGCCCACCTTGACAGTTGGTTATGCACACTTGATCGGTCACGCCCACTTGATCGGTCACGCCCACTTTATCAGTCACACCCCTTTGATCCATCAAAGTCAATCAATTAAATTTTGACAGATGGTGTTTTTCTATACTCTCTTATCAGTGATCAGTTAAATGATTTCTTGGTATCTAATAATATTTTCAATAAATTTCAGTCTGGTTTTAGGAAGCAACACAGCACTATCACCGCTGGCTTGAAAGTGTTAAATTATTTTATCAAAGCACTAAGAACGTCTGTGTTGCCCTTTTTAGTGATCTGTCTAAGGCTTTTGGCATGGTTTGCCACATAATATTGATCAGTATCTTCAAGAAAATCGGCATTTCCAACCAGGCATCTACCTGGTTTGCGGATTACCTGTCTAACAGGATTCAGTGTGTTCAGATGGCCAGTGCTACATCATCTTTATTAGAGATCACTAAAGGTGTACCACAGGGCTTGGCCATAGGGCCTATTTTATTCTCTATTTATATAAATAATCTTTGTGTCGTTTGGGGTTAGAGTTAGGGTTAGGGTTAAACAACGGTTTTAATGCATCCTATCATTTCTATGCTGATGACACTGTTATTTATTGTTGGGCTTTCTCTGAAGTGTCTCCACTAGTGCAGTTACAGTCTGCTTTTAATGTTGTATGGGCCCGCATGCAAAGTCTTTGATTGGTTTTAAATGCTTACAAATCAAAAGTCATGGTTTTCTCTAAAGCTCCTTATACAAATTAAAATACTTCTACTGTTAAAACTACCCATAGGAGCTTTGTTTTAAATTACATATCGGAAATCTAGTAAAGAAACTCAGACTGAAGCTTGGTTTTTATTACAGAAATCGCTTGTGTTTTTCGCAACAAGCTCGTAAACTGCTTGTGTCATTGACTTTTTTTTTTTTTACCTTTAATTGATCATGGAGATGTGCTGCATATGTATGCCCCATCTTAATGCTTATCAGCCTCAGACACTGTATATCACAGTGCACTGAGGTTTTTCACAGGTTGTGATCACCTCACACATCACTGTCGGCTGTTATGTCTGCTTCTCCAAAGAACAGAAAACCAGTATGCCTTGTGATCCAACAATATTTATTGCTTAAGCATTCTACAAACTCGGACTGAACTGGGGAAAAGGACGTTCAGTTTCACTGCACCATCAACTTGGAACAATTTGCAGTCTGACCTGAAAATGTCGGAACTTAAATCTTGACTTCGGTCATCTCCTAAAGGATCAGCAGCAAGCATCAAATGGACAGTGCCTCTGCTTTTAATTATCCTGCCACCACGACTGCTTTTGCACTTTGTTTTATCTATGTTAAATTGTTGCTCTATTTGTTGTGATGTTCCTGCTGAATGTTTGTTGACGATGGGTGCTGCCGTCTTCTTGGCCAGGTCACCCTTGAAAAAGAGATTACGATGTCAATGGGATTTATCTGGTTAAATAAAGGTTGAATAAAAAATGATAACAAAAACCAGAAAATTCCCTCTGGGAAATTTGAAAGGGTCTACGGGAGCTAATGCCAGGGGTACCGTCTTTGTCAACATGGGAATTAGCACACTTTGCCTACATTTAGCACAATTAGCTTAGAAAGAACAATGTCAAAAACTCAGCCGAATCTGAGAGGGCTTCTGGCCAATTGTCGAATCCCCTCTCTCGTTCAGCTTCCCCAGTCACCTTATATAGGATGGTCGTCCCCAAGAACCCCCATACACAAACAAAACTTATGTCCTTAAGTCTGGTTAGTTTTACGAGCTGGCATCTGGTAAATGACCTTTTGACCTTTAAACTTTATACACACTTCACAAACCCCAAACACAGGAAAGGGACAGAAGAGGAAAAAAAACAAGATGATATACTACACATTTAGTACAGTTAGTTTATGGTTAGCATAGTTAGCCTACATTTAGCACAGTTAGCCTACATTTAGTTCAGTCAACCCACAAGTCGCACACTTAACCCACATGTCGCACAGGTAGCACACCTAACCCATATTTAGCACAGTTAGCATACGGTTAGCACAGTTAGCTTACAGTTAGCACAGTTAGCCTGTGTGTGAGAGAGTAATGCGCACTTTCATGCGCATGTTTGTACATCCTACTACTCTTCCTGTGTGTATGTAGCTCTAATAACATAAAGTTACCTGTGTGTTTTTGTGTGTATGTGTGTTTATGTGTGTGGCACGCCTAAGCACGTGTTTGTGGGTGAGGACTGCGCATGTGTGTGTAACTGTAATCACAAAATTATCTATGTAGTTAGTGTGTGTGAGTGTGTGGGTGGGTGAGGGTGAGGGTGAGGAGGGCGCGCTGGCGCGCACATGTATGTGTGTGACTGTAATCACAAAGTTAGCCTACGTTTAGCACAATTAGCTTACAGTTAGCACAGTTAACCCACACTTAGCACACTTAAACCACATTTAGCACAGTTAGCCTACATTTAGTGGCCCTCACTTAAAATATCCCAATGTCTACTTACTTCAAATATCTTAAATGAGCCTGTAAAATGCTTTTAGGTCAATCGCCTCAGTCACAGAGCTGTGTTTATCTTCTCCTCAGTCTCCCGTGTTCATACATCGCTGTTAAAAGTTTGAAATGACTCAGAAAAAAAATATATATAAATAGTTTTACTGTAATTTAGTATTATCAATAGTATTATCATTATAACATTAGCATGCTAGCTATAATAACTTGGTAGTAACTGAGGCAAAGTTATGTGTCAATTAAATTTGGCTATTTACCTCAACATGCACATGTGGGTTTCACAGTACATATGATGGTAGCTGCTATTTTTCTAGGCCTTTAGTCTAGATAACTAGTTAGCATAAGAATAGCATGAGGCTTGGTTAACTTCAAACTTCATTCATTTGTAAAGTGGTCTTAGGTGTTTTTGAGATCAAGGTACATATGACTTTATTACTATAAAATCTAATCTAAAATCTAAAAAAAAAACAAAAAACAACAACACCAAAGAGAAACATTGACATTGACTAATGGAATCAAATCAATTTTATCGCTAATCTTTGACATATCCAAGCCTCCAATTACCACCAAAGCCCCATTATCCTAATATTTATTTTAAGAAAAATAATTCAGTTTTTGTGTTTTGTAAAAAAACATTTAAAACTTTGTATTTTCAGACTGGCATTTAAATTGTTAAAATCCTGAAAACACTTTTTGTAGTTTTGATCAGGTCTTAAGTTATGCATCACAAGAAAAAAAAAATTGATAAAATATCGATGAATGAAGATTTTATTCAGTTTTTTGCACGTGTACATTTTGCCACGAAGGTGTCCAGAGCGTGCAAAATGCTTCACGAGAGTATAAATGACATGTGAGAGTAAAAGACACTGGATTTCAAACATTTGGCTAAAGAGAATAGTTCCTGCAGAAAATCAAGTCACAAGCTGTTGTTATGACACGCTCGTTTAGGTCACAACAAAGCGAGGGCCACACAGAAAGACCAATTTTAAACAATGATTTTACTGGCAAACATAACAAATGATTACAAAACCAATGAAGAGATATAAGGTATGAAGTCAGTGATCAGTGTGAGATGAACATGTTGGATGTAGTGAAAGCCATATGTGTGTGTGTGTGTGTGTGTGTGTGTGTGTGTGTGTGTGTGTCTGTGTGTGTGGTACAAAACAAAGAAATCAAACCAAACACAAAATTATATAGAGACAGGTAAAGCCAGAGCATGTGTATTAAGTCCGCAGGAGATAGCTGACACCTATCACAAGTAGGAGTTACACCATCATAAATCTTAGCCAGTCGAGCCTTAGTATAATAGGTATGGTGTATGATTTTGCACTGAATAAGACTGTGTCTTGCACAAATAGAAGATTTATGTACCCATCCCAAAATATCTGTCCAGACTTCATCCGATATCCCCAGCCTGAGATCCTTCTCCCAGAGTGACTTTATTGAGCACAAGGGCTCTGAACACAAAAGAGTAATATAATTATAGACATAGGAGATAGAACCTTTAAGAGTAGGGACTGGTGACAGGAAACTGTCGAAAGTTGAGTTAGAGGATAAATTGGGAAATCTAGGAAATGTGTAACGAACAAAGCCGCCGACTTGTAAATATCTAAGGAAATGTTGCTTGGGGAGAAAGAATTTATCTGAAAGTTGCTGGAAAGTAGCAAAGACATTATTAATATACAAGTCTTTGAAGTTATGAATACCGAGATTTGTCCACCTTAAAAAGACACTATAAGGGAAGGAGAGAAAGCATGGTTAGCAGCTACTGGTGCATAAATAGAGAATGTGTGTAGGCCAAAGTAGCATTTAAACTGGACCCAGATCCTAAGTGAGGTTTTAACAATCACATTTTTGGTGTAGGGAAAAGTGGAGGAGTGGATAGGGGAGTGCAACAAGGCTTTCAAGGGGACTAGATTTACTGAGCTTGCCTCCATAACTACACTGTAAAAAAATATATATATTTTAATTATTTTAATTATTTTACAGATTGTTTCAGTATTTTTAAAGTACCGTTTAAACATGATATTTCTGTTATTTTACAAAAAAAACACTGGAAATACGTGTATTTATTGTTAAAATATGTTCACAAATGTATCGTAATTTTACAAATATGTGTCTGTTATTTAGTGGAATCATCTGTAAAATTCAACTTTAAAACTTAAAAAAAAAGTTAAAAAAATCATTTAAAATTACTGAGAAAATAATAGTAAAATAACTATTTACCACTGTAGGCTATTGTCTATATAGGCTATTGTGTATACACACACACACACACACACACACACACATACAATCCAATGTAAATCACATTATCTTTCATTATTACATTATTTCACAGCATGTCTGAACAAAACACCTGTAATCAGGAGACATTTTACTGCTGCAACGTCTCCCTGCACAAACACAAAAGAAAAAAACGTGAACGCGACATGTCATTGTGCGTGTTTTGAAAAGCGCGGGTCTCGGTTGGATTGGTCGAGAGAAACGATTGGAGAAGAAGAAGAAGAAGAAGAAGAATGCCATTGGCTGTTGGGACACTGAACATCCGTCTTTGACGTTACGCTTAACAAGGTCAACAACCACCACTTGTAGCAAACAGCAGCTAATGTCGAGGCTGGAGGAAGGACGAATGCAGAAGGCAAGTATCAAACTGAAGCTGAGTAGTATTAGCTTTATTTACCACCATGCCTCTGACTTTACTCACAAAAGTGCTAGCATGTCACCAATTGAAATGTTAGCTAACTGTGATGACAAAAACGTTAGCTTAGTACGTAACAGTGAGTCATTACGTTTGCTTTTGTGAACTAACTGACACAGGCGGAGAGAAAGAGGAACAACATTTGTTTAGAGCTGCAACAATGAACAATAATTGATTATTAACCCTCTTCTACATTTTCACTAATTATTTGGACATAACCTTTACTGTGTGACATGAAATGGCATAATTTTGGCTAGGATAGGAAGCTGGATTTTATGGAACGTGTCAAAATGTCAAAGTCTTCTTTCCATACAGACTGCTCCTACTCCTCCACATGCAGGTGTCACTAATAAGCCATTTTAAGTGGATTTTCTTCCAAAGAAGAAAGAACAAATGTTTTATAAATGATACTGAGATTTAGTAATGGTTTATTTCAACCAATTACTCTTTTTTAAAACAAATAGTTTGATCTTTCTCTTGCCTCTTACAAATATAGGAGGAGCGACCTACTCTGCCTTTTTCAGGGTTTTTCAAATTTTAATTTTGGTGCAACACTAATCAGTGGTCAACATGAAATTCAAAACAATACTGATAAATATGTAAAGGATAAGCTAACGGTCATCTTCTAGTTTATTGGGAGATCTGCTAGCACAGTTTAGGTCGACTATTTGACAACCAATAGCATTTATTTAGATTTTGGCAAATTTCATGATTCATATTTGTTTTTTCCTTTCTCTCTGCCGATAAGTGGTGAGAGTTGATTTCATGGCATAAACTGGTGGTTAAGAACTCCACTCCTTTCCATGCTGAACTATACAGTGAAGCAGTGCGCTCCACAGTAGGAGAAACCTTAGTCAAAGAACCCAATGTTGAGCAGCTACCAAGGTGCAGTGGAAAGGCACTCAGTACGAAAAGGTACTCTTTCTGTGTTAAAACCAACCACTTGAATCCAGACAGATTGAGCTCATGCTTGTGATGCAGGACCAGCATGTATAATGTATTGTCACACCTCATGATGTGTCCTATATGCCAGCATTTGCATTGTATGAATGTTGGCCTGAGCAGAAACTAGATTATTACCATTTGCATGTGTACAAGCTTTGTGGGACAAGAGTAATTTCACTCAAGCATAGCACTGTTGACTCTGAGTCATCTGGAGTTTGAAAGATTAAAATCTGACAGTAACAGTATTTTTCATCCCTTCTAGTCCTCCTAGTCATGGGTGCAGAGAGTCCACTTCTGTCTTTTATCAAATCAATGCCTAAACTGAGAGACCCTGAGCCTTTGCTGGAGCATCTGCAATAATTAAGAGTTGAGGAGCTGGAGGACCTGAGCTACCTGCAGGAGAGTGACCTCCTTTCTGTCCTGAGACCAGTTGTAGCCAGGAAACGTCTGTCACTGCTCAAGAAGACAAATATGTGTTTCAATTTGTACAGAATAAACTTTTACATTAAAAAAATGTGCATAGTCAAAATGTACTTGCTAGATCCACCTGTTCTAATCAATGCAGTCCAATACAGCAGTTCTACTATGAATTATACTTCAAAGAATCTTCTCTACATTTTTGTAGAGGCGATAACTATACACCACACCTCGTTCTTCATTGATTTCATAGTGGGTCTTAGTGGTGGTGTACTGCATTATATTGAGAAAGGAACAGTTTAAAATATATCAGTGGCTACTGAGGATATAATTATGTTAGGTAATAATATACCCAGATTTAGCTATGTGATGTCTGTGGTTTAAATATTACTACTATCTGTCCTTTAATAAGGCCAACAACATGTCGTGGACAGTCCTCCAAGCAGCCAGAGCAAACAACAGTTGAGCAGAGCCAGTACCAGTACAAGTCCAGTAACACAGTCTGATGAAATGCCCCTCTCTGGTGAGTACATGCATCTGTTGCATACAGTTACTCTTTTGGGTTAGATGGGCTGAAAAACAATAGAATCTACCTGTAACTTACTGTAATATAGTACAATCAGCAGCAGTGAATTGACAGTGTTCTTATAAATCAGTATCATCAGTTGGGTCTATCTTCTCTAGATTCTGATTCGGTAGCAAATGACACACAACTAATGATGGGATGGGATGGGATAATGGGATGAACACAGGATATTTTATCACAGTGTACAGAAAAAAATGACTTTTGTATCCAGCAGTAGCAATAGTTCCCCCAACAACAATATGTTGTTCATTTAGTTCCCATGTATAGTCAGTCTGGTGTGTACTTTGTAGTGTGTTATGTTGAGATGTTGCAAGCTTGTCTGTCCCAAAGCAACGGTGTCGTCTATAGTGGGACTCGTGTGACTGCTGTGGTGTTGGAAAAGGCTGTATCTTGCACCTTTATCCTGGTCCTGCCTCTTAAACTGTTATTAGCTGTTTTATTTATAACAGCTAATTTTTTCTGTGTTCTCTTCAGATGTATATTACATCAAATATAAAGTAATATACAATCTCTTCCCATAAAATAATGTCATTAAAACCAACTAATAACAGCACATTTCTGTAAATTTAAGCATTATTATTCGTAAAACGTTATCTTATTTACCATATTTCTGGGTAATTTAATTGTTTTAAAATGTGAAAATGTTTCTAATTAAATGTTAACACAACCTGAAAATACGGCAAACTCTTGTTAAAATTACAAGTACAAACTATATTTTAATTATGGGAAAACGTGTAAAATGTATTTTTACGAGAATAATTTTCCATTATTTTACGGTATTTTTATGGCGCCCCTGCTTCCAGAAATTTACCGTTTTTTTACGATTTTTATTTATTTATTATTTTTTTTACAGTGTAGCCATGCTGGGGGAGGATCAAAAGCCTTGTATTGAAGCCAGTACTTAAGAATGCTGATATTGGCGGCCCAGTAATAGAACCTAAGATTTGGGAGGACCAGTCCTCCCAGTGGCTTCAGTCTTTGCAAGAAATGTTTGCGCAGCCTAGGAAACTTCTTACTACAGATGAACTCTGAAATCAAGCTATCCAGTTCGCGGAAAAAGGACTGAGAGAGGAAGAGTGGTATGCACTGGAAAGGAGTGAAATGGGAAATATCTCACTTTTGCTTAAATTTAATTTGTATCCAGATATTTGACCAAATGAGCCGAGGGTGGCCAGAGCAGCAGGAACTGAGACAGGCAGGTTGGAAACATATGAAAGGAGGACATCAGTTGCCTGTACAACTCCTCACTCTGAGGGTGTAGAACCCATATTATTTATTTTATTTGCTATTCATTAATGTGCAATAATTCATATTCACCTCATCTCTTAGGAACACTGGTTTCACTTCACGTATATCTTGTACAAATTGTTATATATATATTTCCTATATTTTTTACATTTGCTTACTTATCCTTATTGTCTCCTACTTATTCTGATTGCTCTTTGTAATACTGTTACACTTTGGGTTGGAGCTGCTGTAACGAAAAGTAATTTCCCCCTGGGATCAATAACGTAATTCTGATTCTGATTCTGATAAAGCGAAACTTTAGGTTGAGTATCATTTCTAAATATGCCTGTAATAAGAGGGTTTGGCTATTGAAAGAGGTTCCATGGCGATTGCGAATAATAATGTCTGGTGGACCGATAAAGACGACAATATTCTGATTGGATATTATTTGTCCTGACTGAAGCTTGTGGGGCAGAGTAAAGCAATTTAATCCATGAAATAAAAGTATTCTTATAACCAAATTTCTCCAAAACTTAGAAGAGGTAATCCCACTCAACTCTATCAAATGCCTTTTCGGCATCTAATGATATTACGGCTTTGTGGGTGTTAGAAGAGGAGACATTATAAAGTACATTAAACAAACGTCTAAGATTAGAGAAAGAACGCCTGTTTCAAATGAACCCCGTTTGGTCCAGGGAAATGATTTAAGGAAGAAAGGATTCCAGAAGTAAAGCCAATAGTTAGGATAATAATTTAAAATCAACATTCAATAACCTTAATGGATGATAAGAGGAGCAGGCTAACGCCTTTTTTTTTATGAGAAGGGAGTGGGTCAAAGCATTTTACTTTTTAATTTTTTCACAAGGATTCAAACCTCTCTCCTCTAATATCTCTCGCATCTTTACATCCAAATCTTAGTGGGCTGTTTGCCTGATGGTGGTACCTGTAGCAACTGTGGGTTGACTCAGGCGGTTTAACTGATGCGGGGACACCAAAAACATTTTCTGCGTCGTCTTCAGAGCCATGGGAGTAGGAGGGAGGGTTATCGTCTAGCGAATCCTCCTATTAATTCCCTGATAATAGGAATGGCTGCTGTAAGCAGAGGGAAAAGAAAGCCTCCTGTTTGTAACACCCTGCGTTTATGCTTCACACTGGCTTTCTTATCGGCGATGAGTCTGATATTTTTCATATGTCTTTTTAACTTCTGGTATTGTTGCGGTGAAAGGGGTATATTCCCCTTCAAAAGATTCAACGCAATCTCACACAACGTCTGGAGAAGATCTGGGGAGCAGCCCCTTAATATATCCTTCCGTCTCTTTGGTGGTGGCCTTTGCCAGAACTTTAAGCAAGGGTGCGTTTCTTTTCAGACGAGCGCTGGTCATGATTCTTTCTGAATGTACACAACAGGCCACTCATAGGGTAGTAGCCCCATTCTCAGTCTGAACCTGTCTGGACAACGGTGAGTTAAATCCAGTAAAAAGTAGGAGTGCGGTTGACTAGTGGCATCTTTGAGACTTTCTAAAAAATATTTTTTTCTGGAGGGTATCATCTGTTGAGCTAGTATATTCATCTGCAGTTTATCTCTGGGATTTTTGAACAACACTAACTTATTGGTGTTTAGACTGATGGTTCGGCAGAATTTCCCTTGATGAAAAACATTCTGAGTGAGCATAATGACGCTCATATTTCGGTGATGCCGGTATTGGATAAAAATACTTACCACCTCCGGATGATCAGACACTTGAAAGATGACATCATCCAAAATAACCAAGTGTGTTTGGTCGGCTGGAAAAAGACACTCATCTTCAAAAGAATCCAGTAATCCTTTAATAAATCTTATCTTTTTATTTTTCTTCTGCAGTTCAGTATACAAAGGTTAAAAAGAAGTATAAATCCATACAATATTATCAGGTACATCATTCATGACATGTTCACAGTTTTCCAAAACATTTTTTACAAAAACAGTTTTTCCACATCCACTCGGACCCACCACCAGACACGAAAAAGGAAGCTGCAATCTGGGGTCAAACTCAATCTCTTCTCCTAGAGAGTCCTAGAGAGATATTTTCCGATTAATAATCAAAGGGTTCGGTTCGCCCGCCAGCTAAAAGACACCTTTTGTCATACACCACCCTGAATCTCTTCAGGGGAGACACCTCTCCCCCTCTCTGACGACATTAATTAAGCTGTCAGTGTCATAGTACAGAATCCTTTCGGGATCATGTACCATCTCCATATATCTGTACAGAGTCAGATGAGCGTAGGATGTGGTAAACGCTGCGATGAAGATGTTATTGCTTTTCCCGGGAGGGAGGACGTACCTGTCACCGCACTGCACCATAGCTACCTCATTGTTCAGAAAGCCAAAATACTTCATATCATATTGCTCTGAAAACAGAAACTTGAAAAACTCTTCAGGTTTTCTGATGAGGGTGGTCTAGTTGGTTCTCTGTGCAAATTTTCCCCAAAAGCTGTTGAGACACAGTTTGTCAATCTGTCTTGTTGCAGGATTAGGTGCGATTTTACTGCGGTCTAGTTCAATACCTTGGTTGGCTGCGTAGTCTCTGATGTATTTATCTTTGCTAGCCTCATCCGATGCTTCAGGGGGGAAACCAGAAGCCTCCTGTTTAGCCTTCAGAAACGTGTTGATGTAGCCCCTAAAAAAAGAGTTTCTCTTTTGATTGAAATGCCAGACTTCTGTTATCTGGGCTACACGATATCCACTGTCTAGGGCTTTTGTGAATTCGGGAGTCGTCCAGGTACTGAATAGAGCTCTTTCTCTGTCACTATGCGCGCACAAACTGGCCTGATTGTTGATTTCAGCGCACAGGTGGCATAGAGTAAACACCAGTTTACCTCAGTTTTATGCGGTAGAACAGGTAGAAATAGCTTCCGAGGAGGATACACAACAGCTTTAATCAGGCAAAGTACTCAAGCGGATCTTTAAAACCCTGATGGATAATTTCGGGATGGCCAAGGGGGTAGTGAAAGTGTGCTTTAACGTACGGATACAAGGATGTCACATCGACGTAACGAACGTGCTCGGTGTAACTTGTCGTGTACTTCAGATGGATGGGACAAGTTCTACCACCAAACAACAAAGGTTTTAATGGTTGCGGTGCACTATACTGAAGGAGGAACTGTTTCACTCTGTCATGAGATTTTGCCATTCGGATCCACTCATGCTCCCATATGAACTGTACCGAGACGTGTAGCTCCGATCGCAGGTTCAGCAGCTTGGCTTGCCAGGTTGAGTGGAGCTCCTCAAAGGCAGTCTGCAACAGAGAATTCACTTCGGTAGGCAAGTAACACTTTGGACAGCCGTGAAAAAAACACCCGAGAAACTCCCATGCCTTTTTAACACCGTCAATCTCTGCATGGCCGTCCACAAAGTATTTCCCCAGTTTTTTCTCTCCTCCATTTAGAGCATGTCGAATAGCGACATTTTCGCTCTGCGAGACCCACTCTAACCACTGAATCCCCGAGTCAGAGTAGTTTTTGAATTGCCGGTTGTAATTATCAGCAGACGGCAGAGCCAGAGTGTTTGGAGGGAGGAAATTTGTTTTAAAGACTTTCATGCAGGCGGAAGCGATTGTAACGCATGTAAAAGGGTCGACGCGTGTCTCTCGGATGTATTCTTCGCGAAACTTGTAGCATGTAGCATGATGCTACTAGCATTTCAGTGTCGAGATTGCAATAAAGCACTGCCTCTTTTCTGAAATCAAATGTACAGCCAGCTTGGTGGCGTACCAGGCATTGGACTTCATCAGCATGTTCGAAGGCATTCTGTTTATGCCGTAGGTGTCTGGGGGAGGGTAAGGGCCTACATAATTTAAGTGAGCCTCTGAACTGAAAAGGTGGGGGAAGAAGCCTTTGCTTAATTCCTCGTCGCATGGAACGTTCACGGTATTGAGGCCCATGGCTGCTGGCATATCTGCTAAGCGCATGGTTAAGAAGGAGAGCGAGTCGATGTGTGTTTGACGGAACGCCTCATCCACCATCTGCAACACCTTGCTGCCCTGCATGATTATACGGGGTGCCATACCTTGCTGAATTAAATGATTGAGAAGTAGGTAACTGTCAAAACCCTTTGCATTGTGAGCTATGAAGATGTAGCCTCTGTATTCCTGTTTTCTGAAGTGTTTAAAGAAGCTAGCTGTGCAACTCATGCCCCAGGAACCCCACTTCTTTCCTAGTATCATCTGTGTACTGATGTAAAATGGGATGTGTGTGCCTGATTCATCTACATATGTTTCAAAATCATAAAACACTACACACTTCGAATAATCAGTCTCAACCTTCAAAGGAGTCATGTAACACAGATGATCCTCGCCTGGGTCGTTTACGGAACAGATCGGACACGCTTAGCTTGATATTTGTGCTGGGTGCTGCCGCTGATGGCCGAGTAATACACCACTCTGCAGGTATTGCACTTTTTAATTGTGTCACAGTTGCTGCCGGCTTTACCAGCAACAGGACGGTGATGAGGCATTTTATGTTTGGATCGAACATGTGTTGGATCGACACGTCATATTACAATCCGGACATGTATTCAATTTGGTTTCTGTTTTTGTGCAGTCTGACGTGAAGCATACAGAACAACGGCCGCGGTTCCGCGTACCGAGGAAGAGGGTTTTAGGATGCAATCCTTCACATGTTTGGAATTTAGAGAGGGCACGCTCACGCTCGGAAGAAGATGACGATTTTACAATCTAAAACCATTCTAAATTTAATAATATCATAAAATGTCTGCTAACCCCGCTTGATTCTGTAGCACTCTAGCGTGCTCAGTAACCTGTGGTGTGGTTCATGCCCGATTTAAAGGCTGAGCGAAGTTAATGGCAAAGCATAGCTGGTTGCCAGTATTGATTACTATGTTCAGGCATTGGGCTTTTTTCCTGCAGTTTTCATCATCAAAGATGGTTCGCAGCTTTCTTTTAACACCCCCTCGAGGACTACATACCACCTGCACAAGTAACTCCGTCGCATCTTCCGGCATAATGGTCATGTTTGATTGCACTAGTCGGTCGAGAGCCTCTTGAACATGGTCTAGAGGTAGACCGCCATCGTGTGTGACTATGACAGAAGCGCTGTTTGATCTCTCCCCCCTTAATTCTAGTTGTAGCACATCCCCCTGTCTGGCATAGGATACAGTCCCTTCTATGGCTGCTTGGAGAGTCTCCATCACATTAAGATAAAACTCTCTCTCTGGAGACCCTCCTGAGAGATTCAGGATTTTGACCCGTACCCCTCTGAGTGACTGGTGTTGCAGGTGGGAAGTACAAGGACGGACCGGGTAACGGATCGTTTATGGGTAAAAGGTTAGATGGGCCGGGCACGGAATCTTCAGACGAACAGAGGGAACCTGGGAGGGCAGAGGTAACGCTACATTAGATGGACAAACGAAGCGGGGTTGAGAGGGAGGGGAAAAGAGCTCTGGGAGTGGAAGACTGAACAAAGCTTCTCTTAAACGGTGAAGAGCCAAATCAATATTTTCCAAATTCTGTAAATCAGAAGGTTCGTGTTGAGCCTGAGACTCGTTTAAAACCTCTAAATGCTATAATTCAATTGGTGGAGGTAAAAGCTCGGGGGGTGGAGGACTGAACAAAGCGTCTCTTAAACACTGAAGGGCTACATCAACACTTTCGAGATTCTGTAAATCAGAAGGTTCGTGGTGAGCCTGAGGCTCGTTTGAAAGCTCTAATTGTTGTTGTATATCAATCAGTGGAGGTAAAGTTTGTGGCTGAGGGATATCTCTTCACGCTTCAACCGTAGACTGTAAAGATAGCAGAGCTGACTACGAAACCGAATTTTCCCCTTGGTCATTTATCATTAAAACACACACACACACACACACACACACACACACAACTCTATCTAGTCGAAGCTGAGGTCAATTCCCAAACAGAAGTCAGTATCTTCCAAAACATCTTCAAAACCTTCCCTCTTGATAGGCCCCGACATCCTGAAGCGGATGTCCTCGTGTTCCTCCTGCCACTTCTTCTAGTGGAATGCTTCAGTCTGGGGTATGGCCTGGAGTCTACAGAATACATAAAGAAGTATTTATTTTATTTAGCTTTCTAGCTATTATTTATTTAATTATTTATTTTAAGTTTGTACAAAATTTTTATTTTCTTCTTACCCCCAGACACACGTTTCTCTGGCGCTTCTGGTATGTTAATTCTGGATCCAGATGGTCCTCCGTGTCAGCTTCTTCAGCTATCAAAATCGTGTTAAAATATCACCACGAGTGACATGGCTGGTATACACTTTACAAAATGGAGAGAGACGGGTTTAGATGTATTTTACTTATTTATTTAAAATTTATCCTTTTTTCTTCTTACTGTTAGTCGGAGGTGTCTCGGGCCTGTCTTTTGTGTTAATTTCAGACTGAGATTGAAGTTCACTCTCTTTTTCGTAATCCAAACGTTGTCTAGCATTGCATCGTCACCTGCTAAAGTATAAAACAAGTCAATAGACTCAGAGAGAAAAAAGAAGTCAGAGAGAAAGAGGAAGAGTGTTATTGTTTCTACCTTCAAACAGTCCACTCCCTGGCCAGATTATGGTCTGAGAAGGATATACTATAAACAGAAAACATTTATTATAATATATATATATATATATATATATTTTTTTTTTTTTTTTTTTTTCATACATGCAGTGTTTAAAGGGAAAGTAACTAACCGTTCTGAACTGATACAGAAGGGGTGGATGGGACTACTTAAGGGGTGCCTACAAAAGAAAATAAATTACAAGAGTAATTGTTGTAAATTTTCTTTCTTTTTTTTCTTATTTTTTCCCTGTAAATTTACAGCTTCATTTGAATCAAATAAATGCCTTACATAAGATGCCCTGGCTGTCCTCATCACGTGCACGGCAAAAGAAGGCCCCTTTCTTAGTGTCTGGAAGAAAGGCCCTGTGTTATCCTTATACCATAACAATGAAACATGTATAAAATCATGTAGGTCTTAAAAAAGTTAAATACTAGAATCCATTTTTGATGCTTTCACGAAAAAAAATATCTGAAAAAATGGTTCGGGAAACAATGTTAGGTCTAGTAAAAGGAATCACCCAATAATAAAGGGATAGAGATAACTTACCTAAAAATTTGCTTCTTTGGAGGCTCTCAGTCAATACTGATGTGACGTCTTTAGAGGAAGGCCATGACGAAATGCATGTATGACGATGGCTGACCAACGGTTTTATACTCAAAACCTGTTTACTAACCCCCACTACTGAGTGTGCGTGAGAGATGGACAGAGCTTCAGATCCATACCAAACGTATGGGGGTCGTGATACTGACTCAGCTGTTTCACCTGGTGAAAAGACTTTAACATGGCCCAACTTCCTGCCTCCCAAGGGAAGTGAAATGCCACAAGTTAGGCTTCCCGAATGACATTCACAGGGGTCTCACTGAAGAGACTGGAGGTGTAAGGTCTCTTGCTCATTTTTATTTTTTATTTTATCTTTAAATACGACGCGGACTGGAGAATGCTCATTTGAAGTGATTATGGCTTTCAGTGTGTCAGGACTGAAGGTTTGTCCCAGATAGAGATGATACATACACACTTCAGCGGTGTGATAGTTGAAAGAATAGCCCCATTTCTCACCCGTCTCCAAACACCACTCTTCCTGGAGAGTGGCTGCTGGAATCTGCACTTAAACACCACCAGTTTTCTCAGTGCCTTCCATGGCGAGGCTTCCTGAATGACACTAACAGGCGTCTCACTAATGATACTGTAGGTGTAAGCTCTCTTGCTCATTTTATTTTTCAAATCTCACGCAGACTGGAGAATGGACTGCAACGATCTTTGGCTACCGTTAGCTTTTTCACTTGGCCAAAAGCATGGGCGGGGTCGGATGGCATCACGTGAGTTTCATAGAAACATGTCTAGGCATGTACTACTTGTCTGTCTGTGTGCACGTGCGTATCTGCCTGTGTGTGTGTATGAAAGAGCCTGTCCTGGCTCTCAAGGGGAGGGGTGGGCCTATCCACTTACGCTTTGACACACACACATCAGTAAAATACTAACAGATCTTTAATCTCATCATCTCAACTTCACAGGATATTCAGAAAAGATTATCAGCATGATACCACATGTCACCATTGACCTTATCAATAGACACCTTAGTCAGCACCATGTGTCGCCTTTGACCTTTATGATATTAATATCTCATAATTACACCACAAGGTCACATCCACCTTGACCTTTAAGGTCAAGGTGCTCATCCATCAAATCAGTCAATTACATTTTGACAGATGGTGTGTTTCTTTCCTCTCTTGGGGGTAGTGTTATGAGAGTAGCGTTGTAGATGTGCTGAGTGTGTGTGTGCACGCACAGGGTGTGAGTGAGCGAGCGATTGCGCGCGAATGACGAGGGAGCAGGTCAGAGCAGGAGTTAGCCAGCAATGAATGTACAGTGTAAGCTACAGGTGACGAAAATAAAAGGCCATGATATTTCAAAATCAACCTGGAGCTCCTGTGTTTTTGTGTTCCAACTGCAAGAAGTGAAGGGGATTAACCCCGAAGTAAGTGAGACTACACGGCTCCAGGAGACGGCTTCTCCCCTGTGCTGCCTGACTGCGGTTCGGCAGTCGGCCAGGAATCCAGTTAACACTGTGTTTTATTCCTTTTTGGGGTTTTATTTTGATTGAAGGAATATGTCAACATTCTGGGAGTCCCTAGTCTTGTGATCACCATGAGACAAACAGCAGAGACTCCAGAAAGTCACTGATGAGTTTTCGTCTAAATCCGTTGAAACTTAAGGCTTTCCTATAAACAAGATATATTTTCTTAAATCAAGTCCAATTACTGAAACAAGATGGTTTATCTTCTGCAAATACCACAGCAGCTTAAAAACCCTCCTCAAATGGAAAAAAAAAAAAAAAAAAAAAAAAAAAAAAACTTGTTTCATATGATATAACTGAAAACAAGATGTTTAAGACTTTTTCACTTAAGATATTCAAGATGTCACTAGATCTTGCAGAAATTGTTACTTGTTAGGTGGTTGTGTCTTACATTAAGTGTAATGAGATATTTTGACTAGAAATGAGACAAATATACTTGGTAAGATTTTGATTTTTTGCATTGTGTACAGTTTATTAAAATGATTTAAAGACTCCAAACTTAAAAGGTCTTTGTTTAAAAAGAGAACAGCAGGGTGGTGCAATGCATCAACTCGACGGCCTGTTGCAGACGGTGGCCGAACCAAGGTGTTTTCAGGTAGACAGAGAGCAGCGTGCCATTAGAGGAGTCTCACTGTTCCTTGTTGGTCAATCCTCTGCCTCAGGTCAACTTAAACATGCAAACTGCAAAACAAAATTAAAGGGATCAAAGTCCAAGAAATAATTTAAATCAAACAAATAAACATGACCAGGCGAGGAATGACGTTAATCTAGATCCGGGACAAAACACAGAAAATATGGAGTATAAGAGGGGTACTTAGCTGGACGGAGAGGTGAAGCGCACTTCAGCCTCTCCACATGTCTGACAAGGCGTCCTCCCTCTCTTTCTCTCTCTCGGGAGTCACGGCGTCGTCGCATTCGGTCCGTATTCCCTTCGATCGGCCCTTTCTGATCTTTCCGCCTGTTGCGATGCTGTTGCGCCGCTCGATGCCATCGTTCCGTCTCTACTTTCTATACATATACTGTCCTCTCTGCACACAACGAAGCGCTGCTCTTCTCATCGTTCCCGAGTTCTTCCTGTTGCCGCTCTACTGCACTAGGAGAGGAGAGGGGGAAAAAGACGCCACAAACCGATCTCCGCCAATCACTGATCTCCTCCCCAAGTCCACAGGTGTATTCGATCTGCTCAATCACTCACACTGAGGGATAAAGGTGGGACACACAGCCCCGCACACCCACAGACACCTGTGACACTTCATACATCAATTCAATTCAATTTTATTTACATAGCGCCAATAACAATACAAAGTCTCAAGACCTTTACAAAAACCTGCCTGCAACCTCCAGATAAAGCCTGAGGGCAACAGTGGCAAGAAAAAACTTCCTTTTAACAGGAAGAAATTGTGAGCAGAACCCAGCTCATATGGAGGGACCCATCTGCCGAAGGCCAGCCGGGTAGAAACAGAAGATAGAGAAAGGGAGAGAGTGAGACACAGCGGTTAGTGATAGAAAACAAATTATAAGAGGCATAAAATAAATTATATTTGAGATATTCGAGGACAGGAGCGAGAGAAGAGTAGAGGATATGTCCTCAGTCCATCATCCCCCTGCAGCCTAGGCCTATAGCAGCATAACTAAGGGATGGTTAAGTCCAGCCCTAACTATAAGCTATGTCAAAAAGAAAAGTCTTAAGCCTGACCTTAAACGTAGAGACTGTGTCTGCCTCCCGAATCCAAACTGGGAGCTTGTTCCACAGGAGAGGAGCCTGATAGCTGAAGGCTCTACCTCCCATTCTAGTTTTAGAAACTCTAGGAACCACAAGTAGACCTGCACTTTGAGATCGCAGTGATCTGTAGTACTATGAGGTCTTTCAGATATGATGGAGCTAGGCCTTTCAAGGCCTTGTATGTAAGGAGGAGGATTTTAAATTAAATTCTAGATTTTATAGGGAGCCAATGAAAAGAATCTAAAACTGGGGTAATATGATCTCTCTTGCTAATTCCTGTCAGTGTTCTTGCTGCAGCGTTTTGAATCAATTGGAGGCTTTTTAAAGAGCTATTTGGACAGCAAGACAGTAATGAGTTACAATAGTCGAGCCTGGAAGACACAAATGCATGAGCTAGGTTTTCCTCTGACAAATGATGTTCCTAATTTTGACGATATTACGAAGGTGAAAGAAAGCAGTCCTGGACACCTGCTTTATATGAGAATTAAAGGACATATCCTAGTTAAATATAACACCAAGGTTGTTGCACAGTAGTACTGGATGCCAAGGTAATGCCATCCAATGAAACCAGGTGATTAGATAATGAATCTCTGACATCTTTAGGGCCAAATACAATGAATTCTGTTTCATCCAAGTTTAAAAGTAGAAAATTACAGGTCACCCAAACCTTGTGTCTTTAAGGCATGCTTGGAGTTTAACCAGCTGATTTGTTTCATCTGGTTTCATGGAAAAATATAGCTGGGTATCATCTGCGTAGCAATGGAAGTTTATGCCGTGCTTTCTAATAATATTGCCTAAGGGAAGCATGTATAATGTGAATAATAGTGGTCCTAGCACAAGACCCTGAGGAACTCCATAGCTTACTTTGGTATATATAGAAGAATTGTTGTTTAAATGGACAAACTGAAATCTGTCTGACAGATATGATTCAAACCAGTCTAATGCAGTTCCTGTAATCTTGATCACATTTAAGATGTAGCAGGACCATTACAGAGACAAGTCCATCATCTGTAGCTATGAGGAGATCATTGGTAACTTTAATCAGAGCCGTTTCTGTACAATGATGAGCTCTAAAACCTGACTGAAATTCTTCTAACACACCATTCCTGTTAAAATGATCAACCAACTGATTGGCAACAACCCTTTCTAAAACTTTAGAAATAAAAGGAAGGTTGGAAATTGGCCTACAGTTGGCTAAAACATCCGGGTCAAGAGTGGGTTTTTTAAGTAAAGGTTTAATTACAGCAGTTTTAAAAGACTGGGGCACATATCCTGTTAATAAAGATGGGTTTATCTTATTTAATATGGAGATGTTAATTGATGGAGAAACCTCCTTGAGCAATTTAGTCGGGATGGGGTCTAGAAGACAAGTTGATGGTTTAGGTGCTGTAATAACTGAAGTGAGTTCAGGAAGACCAATTAGAACAAAAGAATCCAAATATTAACTAGGTCCTACAGAGGTTTCAAATGCCACTGTACTTACATCTTTGACAGCTGGAAGGATGCTATGAATTTTATCTCTAATGCCAAAAAATTTATCAGTGAAGAAGCTCATGAAGTCATTACTGCTGAGGGCTGAGGGAATAGATGGCTCAATAGAGCTCTGACTCTTTGCCAGCCTGGCTACAGTGCTGAAAAGAAATCTGGGGTTTTTCTTGTTTTCTACTATTAATGAAGAGTAATATGCTGTTATACTCTTACAGAGAAGTTTTTTTTATAAGTTGTTAAACTATCTTTCCAGGCTATGTGAGCTTCTTCAGAATTGGTGGAATGCTAAATTCCTTCCGTCTTTTGAACTGCCTGCTTTGAACTACGCAACTGTGAATTATACCATGGAGCTACCCTCCTCCGATTTATGATCTTCTCTTTCAGAAGAGAATTTAGAGTTGATTTAGAGTTGTTGTTACAACCAGACAAAAGGGGTATAGGGAAGTAACATAAAACCAAGATGTTGTGGTTGACAAACAAAGGTATTCAAGTTGTTTCAACAAAAGGAGGTGAGGTACTAAGGGAACAAAGGGCGAGCAAGTGCTGTTCAAAATAACAAATAAATATAACAAAAAGAGAACTCTAAACAGACTATCTTATGTAAAACAAAATGAGAGACCTCACTGTCTAGCCTATTTAGCAATAACAAAAAAACATATCAATAAAGAGCATCCCTAAACTATTGTTTCTAACAAAAACAAATCCTTGTGCAATCAGTGCTATATACAAATCTAATCTTAGCCCAGTCCCAACAACGCACTCCACAATTTCCAAAAGAATTTTTATCACAATCTAATCGAGACAAGCTCACACCACACAAAGAACAACAAGCCTTGCAATGATGCGGCGTTCCCAGTTTAAATAGTCTGGGTGCTGCTCAGGGGGCCCTCTGATTGGCGGTACATAGTTTGATGCTCATCCCTTGGCGGTGTCGCCGATGTGACCCCGCCCTTCTGCTCCTGGACCAATCGGTACTGTCAGCCACCTCGGTCCTACATAACGGAACAGGGCACACACAGAACACACACACACATACATAGCCTTACACTGAACCAAAGCTGCACAGTGGTAACCGTAACAGTTGTACTAAGTGATGCTGTCGTGCTGTCAACAAAATAATCTATTTGTGATGGAGTTAGATTGTGGTTGCTGTCATCCACATCACTAACATAAAGCACTGAGGTAAATACTAAAGGAATTAATTCCTTATATCTAGTTACAGCATCATCAGTGTCTACCATAACGAAACGTCTTTCCAATATCAGTGTAATCTCTTATAGCAAATTCAAATGTTATAAGGAAATGATCAGACAAAAGAGGGTTATGAGAATATATTGTCAGACCTTCTGTTTTTATGCCTTATGTTAGTACAAGATTTAAGGTGTGATTGAAACAGTGAGTTGAACCATTTACATTCTGAGAAAAGCCAATTGAGTCTAATAATGACATAAACAAAGAGCTAAGACTGTCACTACTAACAGCAACATGGATATTAAAGTCACCTACTATAATGACTATCTGTTCTAAGTACTAACTCACGTAGAAACTAAAAGAATTCAGCTAAAAATTATGAGTAAGGAGCAGGTGTGCGATACACCACAACAAAGAGAATAGGTTTTTGTGTTTTCTAGTCTGGATGAGCAAGACTAAGAGTAAGGCTTTCAAACGAATTAAAGCTTTGCTTAGGTCGAGGATTAATACATAAATCAGAGTGGAAGTCTGAGTACTATCGAAAGCGCACAACAGAGTGAACATTGTATATTCTTCACTTATATTGTGTTATGAAACATTTAAATGGTACTGCTACATTTATGAGTTGTGCTTTACAAATACAGACTGTTGTCATTTGTCACCTTGGACAGCCACAAATTCAAATTTGATCTAACTACGTAACTAATTTATCTATTTCTGTCTTTAATGTACTATCTACAATCATTCTCCACAAAATGCACAATCTGATACGGCACTTCTAACTCTCAAAACAATTCACACCCAAAAAGTGATCCATATGACAAACTGAAGCGCTTCAACTGCTTCAAATGTCACTGTCACCTGACCGAACCATGCTTCAACACACTGCTTCGATGCAATTGCTTCATGAGCTACAACGCATGTGTTGGAGGCTCAGGAGTCAGAGGATCGTCGCTACTCATCGCCAGATTGTCAGCTTATCTCAGTGGTAGAGGTATTGCTCAGTAGTGTCATTATCTATCCTCAATTCCTGTATTTGCCTGAAACCCGCCTGGACCCAACTGCCACACAGTTGCAGCAGATTTAAAGGATGCACATCTATGATGCAAATCTTCTGTTACACCACATCCCAAAAGTGCTCTATTGGATTGAGATCTGGTGACTGTGGAGGCCATTGGAGTACAGTGAACTCACTGTCATGTTCAAGAAAACAGTTTGAGATGATATGAGCTTTGTGACTGTGAAGTGTAGTGTATTGCTTTTCAGGCAAGGACAGAGGCTAGCTTAACTTAACATCAACTAGGTACTTTTTTTTATTAATCACAGAAGAAGGCCTGCATAACAACAGAACAAACATTCCAGCAGCGCCCTCTGCTGGCTCGTCTGGGCCTGGACTCAAGTTATCACAAAGCTGGTTCACGCCACATCTCCCCCTTTTAAATCCACAGGAGTAACCTTAGCTATATTATGAATTCTGAACTTCAATATTTACTGTCAAAACATATGAAGAGTAACTGTGCATTTCTAGTCCATTAAATTATCAACTTCCCCTTTTTTAGGTGATAAACAAATGCTATTTAATCAATCCTTCTCTTTCTTTCTCACATCTGAAATTCTTACACAAGAACAAATCAGCAACACAAATAAACATAGAATAGAAAGAAACATTTCTAAGCTGTAGGGTAGTGGGCGGACTATCACTCCCTGGTGGAATGGGAAAGGGGCTTTATTCTACCCCATCTTGCTTCCCTTCCATCTAACTAAAGAGTCAACTTGACAACAGGTTTCACAACCTGTCCAGGGCATACCACTTTGACTCTGGGTGTCTGTGTCCTCATAGCAGTCTCTGATTCAAAACCAGTAGGGACATCCTGGGTGACAACAGTGCTGTCTGGGGTTATTGAGTTTGTCCTTGGCTGAATCTCATTAAGTTCTTTGTTCACAATCTGCAATTGCCTGCAGTTTCGTCTTATGGTTTATCCTCCTGGCATTTTCACAACGAATGACCGTGGTGTTGAACTCGCAGCCTGGATGACCCCAGTCTGGCTCCATTCTTTCTCAATGTCAGTTTTGAGACATACTCTGTCTCCCACATTCACAGCAGGAAGTGGCTTTGCTGAATATCTCCTGTTGTAGGTTCTTTCATAGGCTCTTTTGGCCTTAGCGTCATTCCGCTTCACAATCGACAAATCAGGCCAAGCTGGCCTCAACAGGTGGTTGAGTTTAGGGACTGTGGTGTGTAGTCTCCTTCCCATAACTCTCTTTCGTTGGTTCAGTGGCTGTGTCCCTGTAACTCATAAGAGCAAGCTGAGGGTCTAGTTGTTTCGGGATGCTTTTGGTTGTGCGAACTGCACAATTAGCGAGTCCGTTAGCCTAAGGATAGTACGGGCTTCATGGTGTGTGCTGTATGTCATATTTGGACATAAAATCCTTGAACTGCTGAGAGACAAACTGAGGGTCATTATCAGTAATCAGTTCTTCTGGAATTCCAAACCGTGTGAAGATGCTCAGTAACTTGTTCACCACAGCTTCACTTGTGGTCTTTGTGAAGCTCAGTATCTCCAGCCACCTTGAGAAGAAGTCCATAACTACTAAGAAGTTCCTTCCTTTAAACTCACACAAGTCAGCTGCAAGTTTTTGCCAAGGGAGCTCAGGCAGTGGTGTGGTGATGAGTGGTTCATGGTGCTGGCTTGGTTTGTGTTCGTTGCAATGAAAGCATGACAGCACCTTATCCTTCACTGCTTGGCTGATCTTTGGCCACCAAATGGCATCTCTGTATCACTCTCGACATTTGTTTAGACCTAGATGACCATGGTGGATCCTTTCCAGCATCTCGGATCTTAAGGTTAGTGGAATCACTATCTGGTTTGCTCTCTTTAGCAATCCATTTTGTTCACTTAAACTACTTTTCTCCCTGAAATTTGAAAGCTTTTCTCCCTGAAAGCTTTGTGGCCGCCCTGTCATGATGTATTGTCTAACAAGCTGTAGGAACTCATACTTTTCAGTTTCCACTTTTATGCGCTCTACCACTGGTTGGTGTCTCTCCTGCTTTTCAACAGCATGCACATATGCTTGGATGTCTTCATTCAGCCCATCGTCATCCACTTTGGACTGCAGGTGCCTCGAGAGGGTGTCAGGCACAATCAGGTTCTTGCCTGGAACATAATCGGCAACGAAGTTAAACTTCATGAGACGAATAAGAAGTCACTGACATCTTAAGGGTGCTCTCTCAAGGTCTCTGTGGTTCATGAGCGTCACCGGGGGTTTATGATCAGTCAACAGTCTATAGTTCTCTAGACCACACAAATAAAGATAGAATCTCTTGGAAGCGAGACATTCTTTATCTATCCGTGCGTAATTTTTTTCTGCTGCTGTGAGTGTTCGAGAGCAGTAAGCTACAGATTTAAGCATACTTCCATGATCCTGCAGCAGTACGCCGGCAAGTCCATAACTGGATGCGTCAGCACCTACTACAGTGGGCTGCTTTGGGTCAAAGTAGTGGAGTGGAAGATATCAATGTTTTAACCTTCCTGAAATATTCCTCTTGCCGAGGGCCCCACATCCATGACACACTTGTTTTCAACAGTTCATTAAGAGGATGCAGGGTATCTGACAAATGAGGTATGTATCTGCCAGCGTAGTTTACCATACCAAGTACACGTTTAATTTCAAACACATTGTGTTTACCAGGGCGGTAATGGCAGAAACTCTCTGTGGACATGGAGCAATGCCATCCTGGCTCATAATGTGGCCTAAAAAATGAAGTGAGCTCTGTCTTATCATACACTACTGGCGGTTAAGCTTCAAGCCTGATCTGTGGCTGGTTTCCATGACTTTTCGAAGATTGCGGTCATGTTCTTCCATTGAGGCTCTGAATATTAGAATAAGATAAGATAAGATAAGATAAGATAAGATAAGATAAGATAAGATAAGATAAGATAAGATAAGATAAGATAAGCCTTTATTAATCCCACAGTGGGGAAATTCTGGTTGTTAACAGCAGCAGACATTCAACATTCAACTTCACAAGCAGTGCACAGTGCACATATGGGTGGACTAAAAAAATAATAGAATATAAAAAATATCAAAAATATATAAGAAAACTATATTACAACAAGCAAGGCAGTGTTTACGTAAAGAAGTGGGTATGTTTATAAATATAAATGTGCATATATGTTCACATATCTCCAGTGACAGGGAGATGCAGACAGTGCAAAAAAAAAGGAGGAGGAGGAGTATTGCACAAGTACATGTAGGAGATATTACACATAATTTCACATTGTGTAGTTGTGGGTCTACTGGGAGCAGATCTGGTTATAGAGTCTGACAGCAGAGGGGAGGAAGGACCTGCGGTACCGCTCCTTTGCGCAATGTGGGTGCAGAAGCCTGGCGCTGATGGAGCTTTCCAGGGCTCTGACAGTCTCATGCAGTGGATGGGAGGCATTGTCCATGATTGATGACAGATTTGCCAATATCCTCCTGTCCCCCACCACCTGCACAGGCTCAAGACTGAGCCGGCTTTCTTCACCAGTTTGTTCAGTCTTTTTCCCTCTGCTGCCGTGATGCTGCTGCTCCAGCAGACCACACCATAAAAAATGGCCGACACGACCACAGAGTCGTAGAAGGTCCTCAGGAGGGCGATCTGCACTCTTTGGACCTCAGTCTCCGCAGCAGATGGAGTCTGCTTTGGCCCTTCCTGTATAGTGCCTGAGTGTTGTCAGTCCAGTCCAGGTTCTTGTTTAGGTGAACACCCAGGTACCTGTTAGAGTCCACTATCTCAATGTCCGTTTCCTGGATGTTCACCGGTGGCGGGGGAGTGGCGGGGGAATATCGTCCATATAGACGACTATTCCTTCATGGTCCTGCAACAACTCTTGCATTTTCCTCTGGAATATCTCTGGCGTGGACGTTATTCCAAATGGGAGCCGTTTGAAGCAATACATCCTGCTGGAGTTATGAATGTGGTCAACTTTGAACTTTCTTTATCCAGGGCTATTTGCCAAAATCCACTGACTGCATCCAGCGTGGTGTAGACTGAGCTTCCAGCTAATTTGTGGAGAATGCTGTCAACAGTTGGTAGGACAAACGTTTTACATTTTCATTCAACTTTGTGAGTACTACACAAATCCTTACTTTTCCTCTCAGCTTGAGCACTGGCACCATAGGTGAAACCCATTCTAGTGGTCCTGTCACACACTCAATAATGCCATTCTCCTCCATCCTCTTCAACTCCTCCTCAACTCGCGGAAGGAGTGGAATGAGTATATGGCAGGGTGCTGCAACACTGTATGGTTTTGCGTTTTCTTTAAGGACTATCTTCCACCTCCATACACACCCACTTCTCCAATGTGCTGTATCAAGCCCAGGTAAACTGCCACTGATCTACTCAGCAAATTGTCGCACGTTGACTTTGCCATTATTTCTCTAAAATAACAGTCTTTAGTTCCTCTCCCTTTTGTTACCTTTATTTTTGCCAGAAACTGTCCCTCATGGTCCACTTTTCCTCCTGGACTGTCAATTTTTGATATGACTGGTCTCGGCTTTGGCCTTTCACAAAGTCAGGCACTGGTCCCTTTTAAGAGTGCGACCACACCTGCCACATTTTCTTCTGTCATTTTCATTGTGCCCACCTTTAGCCCCTGTGACTTTGTTTTTCGACTTACTTTTATATGGCTTTGTCTTCACTTCACCAACATGTCCTGCTGCACCGATCTCACTGTTCTGGAGCTTCACTAACTCCGAATGCCTGGCCAAACCGCAGCTTTTTGTAAAGTGTGTCATTGGTCATCTGCTGTTGGAGTGAAAGATCTTTGTCTTTGATTCCTATGACAAGCCTGTCACGTTTCTCCTCTTCTTTCTCATAAAAATCACAGTGAGCAGCGAGCTCATACAGATGCCTCAGGTATTGTTCAATAGTCTGGTCTGCCCCTTGGGTCCGTGAGTGGAAGGGTGCTCACTCAAAAATCATGTTCCGCTTCTGCACAAAGTGCTCCTTAAAAAGACACAATACATGGTCAAAATCCTCTGCCCCTTCGTCCTCCGTCAAGTTAAATGACTTGTACACTTGTTCCGCTTCTGGGCCCATGGAGTATATCAGGGCATTCACTTGGATGTCAGCAGACTCATTAGCAAGCTTCGCTGTGACCTGGTACATCAGAAAGTGTTGCTTCAAGTTCAGCCATTCCTCCGGTTTGGCGATATTGAACTGCTCCAGCGCTGAAAACTTTGTCATCTAATGCTGCTAATCTCCGACAAACTGTTTCAAAAATGCTGCGTGTTCACTTCTGACACCATGTGAAGTGTAGTGTATTGCTTTTCAGGCAAGGACGGAGGGAGCTTGACTTAGCATCAACTAGGTACTTTTTTTATTAATCACCAAAGAAGGCCTGCATGACAACAGAACAAACATTCTAGCAGTGCCCTCTGCTGGCTAGTCTGGGAGTGCACTCAACTTACCGCAAAGCTGGTTCACGCCACAGTGACATGGTGCATTATCCTGCTGGAAGTAGCCGTCAGAAGATGGGTACACTGTGGTCAAAAAGGGACGGACGGACATGGTCCGCAGCAATACTCAGGTAGGCTGTGGCATTTAAATCATGCTCAAGGGCCCAAAGTGTGCCAAGAAAATATCCCCCACACCACTACACCTCCCGCAGCCTGAACCGTTGATACAAGCAAGCATGGATCTATGCTTTCATGTTGTTTACACCAATTTCTGACCCTGCCAACGGAGTGTCGCAGCTGAAATTGTCAAACCAGGCGACACTTTTCTAATCTTCTAGTGTCCAATTTTGGTGAACCTGTGTGAACTGTAGTCTCAATTTCCTGTTCTTAGCTGACAGGAGTGGCACCTCTTCTGCTGCTGTAGCTTATCTTCTTCAAGGTTCAACGTGTTGTGTGCTCAGAGATGGTATTCTGCATTCCTTGGTGGTTACAAGTGGTTATTTAAGTTACTGTTGCCTTTCTATCATCTCAAACCACTCTGCCCATTCTCCTCTGACCTCAAGGCAAGGCATTTTCGTCCACACAACTGCTGCACACTGGATATTTTCTCTTTTTTGGACCACATTCAGATGCGTGGTTTGAACTTCAGCTTGATCACCTCTAGATGCCTAAATTTTATATATATATATGGTAAATGGTCTTGCTCTTATATAGCGCTTTTCTACCTACTCAAAGGTACTCAAAGCGCTTTTACAGTCAGAGACACATCCACCCATTCACTCACACAAGCACACGCACATTCACACACCAGTGCCAGTTGCACTGGGAGCAACTGGGGGTTCAGTATCTTGCTCAAGGACACTTCGGCATATGGCACACTTGGGGGATCGAACCGCTAACCCTTCGGTTCATGGACAACTCGCGCTACCTACTGAGCCACAGCCGCCCCCATATATGCTATTATTAAGGACAGAAGAGTGGTTATACATAGTGCTACATTATTATTAGAATGTAGCTATTGTACAGACCTCTTCATTGATTTTTTTGAACATGTCTCCCAGATAGTGGACGACCCATCTCGTTTCGGGTGCAGATAAAAAGATTTAGCTTCTGGGGGACATTTAGAGACATATTTCTTAAAACTTTTTACTGGACACAGGGGATCACTGGACCTGGTGAACATGAAACCTCTTAGGTTTTCCTTGTGTGGGTCGTTCAGATCTTTATGAGTTTTTGTTTGAGGATTCTGTGCTAGACTGACGTATTCAACGCTGTCCTCATCTCTTTGGACGATGAAGGATGTCATCGTCAGGTCACAATTCCCCTCCCTGCCATGCCGAGCCAAACACAGCTGGATGTCAAACCACACCTTTCTGACGAGTCCGAGGGGGGTATCAGGAGACTTTTCTTCAAGTTCCGACTCAGGGATACGAGGATGGTGGAAACTGGTGTCTTTCTCACTCTTCCTGTAGCGCTTCAGCATTGCCTTGAAAACAGCATTACTTGTCTTGAACATCATGTCGCTAATGATGTTTACGTCTCTTAAGTGGCAATTAATGCCGACTCAGAGACTCCTAAAATTGGCAACACTGTATTCTCCTCCTTTCTTGGTCAACTGGACAGAGGCATAAAACAGCCGCAAAATGGTAAATGGTCTTGCTCTTATATAATGCTTTTCTACCTACTCAAAGGTACTCAAAGCGCTTTTACAGTCAGAGACACATCCACCCATTCGCTCACACAAGCACACACACATTCACACACCAGTGCCAGTTGCACTGGGAGCAACTGGGGGTTCAGTGTCTTGCTCAAGGACACTTCGGCATATGGGACACTCGGGGGATCAAACCGCTAACCCTTCGGTTCATGGACAACCCACCCAGGTAATGTCATTGAGAGTAGTGGCAGTGTAGCTCTCAAAGTGTTTTAATTGCCCATTTCGTGGTTTTCTTTCTGTTAATCTCATCCTTATCATCCTCTAAATTGTCCAGTTCCTCCGGTGTCACCTCCTTGTGTCGCATCTCCTTCTTCTTTTCATATTCTCTTCTCTCTTTCTCTTATGCGGCATCCCAGTCTTCAAAATGATCAAATTCACCAAATAGGTTAAAGTTAACTATAAAATAACTAATTTTGTCAACTGTATTTCCATTGTGATAAACAAACTGAAGTGAAGACACTGTAAACTTGCAATGGTTACCAAAGCGTTTCAGCTAGTGCAATCATTTACAACTGTCATCAGGTAATTTGACTGGAACGTCTTTGTGGGTGTCCATTATCACTTTTTAACGTACACCCCGCAGCCAATCAGATTCGAGGATTCACCCAGACAGTGGTATAAATATATTTATACCATGGTCTGGGTGGAAGAAACCGTTCTCGGCGTTCATTCGTTTCTGATAATGGACACCTCGTCGGGCATTATCCCTTACTTATGTACCGTATTTTCCACACTATAAGGTTCACCTAAAAACCTCCAATTTTCTCAAAAGCTTACAGTGCGCCTTATATCCGGTGCGCCTTATATAGGGACCAATATTGAGCCACAACAGGTCTCGCAACTACGGTAAGCAGCCGCCGACTTCATTTTCCCCCGTAGAAGAAGAAACGCGCGGTGCATGCTGGGATATATGACTGCGCGAGGCGTGCCGTTTCATTTCCATTTGTGTGTTTATGTAAAGACCCCAAAATGGCTCCTATTAAGAGACACGCTTACGACGCAGAGTTTAAACTCAAGGCGATCAGTCACGCAGTAGAACACGGGAATAGAGCAGCAGCGAGAGAATTTAACATTAACGAATCAATGGTGCGGAAGTGGAGGAAGCAACAAGATGACCTGCGCCAAGTAAAGAAGACTAAACAGAGTTTCTGAGGGAACAAAGCGAGATGGCTGCAGTCATTCATCTCTTCACCGCGATGATGCCAAAGAGCTTTTTCTCCTGTGATAAATAACACCGCTCCGCTGCCTTTCCTCTCGTAACCGATAAACTACCGTATTTTCTGCACTATAAGGCGCACCTAAAAACCTCCAATTTTCTCAAAATCTGACAGTGCGCCTTATATATGAACAAAGTTTTAAAATACGGCATTCATTGAAGGTGCGTCTTATAATCCGGTGCGCCTTATAGTGCGGAAAATACGGTATATATATTCTCCTCGGGTTTAGATCTCACCGTATCATAATTTTTATCCAGCTTATCTTTTATGTCAACAAATATTCATCCTGCTCTGACCACTAGAGGGGGCACTTAGCTGTGAAAGACCTGTCTAGTTTGGTGTGGAAGAACTTCACTGACCTGCACAGATTCCTGACCTCAACCAGATAGAACACCTTTAGGGTGGATTAGAGCAAAGAACTGGAACCAGACCTTCTTGTCCAACATCAGTGTCTGACCTCACAAATGTGCTTTGAGAAGAATGGTCAAAATTTATATTATAGCAGCAAAGGGTGGGCTGATGTCATAATAAACCCTATGGATTAAGAATAGGATGTCTCTTAAATTCATATGCGTGTAAAGGCAGATAAGCAAATACTTGCGGCAAAGAGAGCAGAATAGACTTCTTTAACAGATTATAATTGGTAGAGTTGAGACGTTCACGAATTAACCGAATCTTTTGACCGGCTCATTAACATGAAAGATGGCATCCGAGTCTCGCTTGGTTGGGAGCCATTTTTTTTTTTATCTCTCCCTGAGTTCACACCTGGTTCACACAGATGCTCACACAAGCGCTTATTAGAACCACAGGGCAACGCCCGACCCCCTATTGTTATCCCGCGTGTTTCAGCATAGCTGTAGGGGCTAGGCCTTGGGGCAAAGCGAGTTATACATTAAAATGTGCGGTTTGATCGGGATTGGTGTGCTATTACTTTTCTTTCCAAAATACGAATCACATCACATCTGGATATCAACATTTGCCCCAGGCTGTCAGAGTTGCTTAATCTAAATTACACACCATTACTGAAATCAGTATCAGACAGTCTCCTCCGCTGGATGAACTTACCACTTTCATTATTAGGCCGTATAGCACTGATTAGAATGACAATAATTCCCAAAATAACCTACCTATTCACAATGATTCAGTCTCAACCCAGTACATCATGGTTTAAATCCCTAGATTCAATTATAACAAAATTCTACCGGAAAAATAAAACGCCAACAATCAAACTCACAACTTTACAGAAATCAAAAACACACGGAGGACTTTCAGCACCAAATTATATACCAAAATATATTATATATTTATAATTACTACCTGGCAAACCAACTACAATACATCCTAAAATGGATCAACCTTTATCAGTCAGACAGCACTTGGTTAGACATAGAACAGGCAACTTGCAATAACATCACTATCTCAAATCTCCCATTCCTCAGTCAGACAATCAAACAACTTCAGTGTTTTAGAATGTTAACAATTTCAACCAACTCTGAAAGCCTGGTGGAAATTCCACAAAATCACAAACTTATCATTGGCACCTTCCAAATTCACACCACTCTGGAACAATCCCAACTTTCTCAGTAATAACAAAACACCTTCCCACATGATCACAAAAAGGCATAACACACTTAAAACACATAATCCAGGAGTACAGCATTAGGAGCAACCAATTTATGGAATACCTTCAACTCAAATTATCAATTCAAGCAAAATACAATATCAGAACCATTCACTTAGATTTACCCCCATCAATTTTGAACCTGATTAACATCCATACAAAAAAGAAAGTCCTTTCAATGTATCAAATCTTTTTACAATCTGACACAACCCTATCCATACCTACATTAAAATGGGAAAAAGATCTGGCAATTGCTCCTGATGCTGACCTCTGGGACCACATCGCAGAAACATTTACTCCATGTCTAGAAATGCAAATCTACAACTTATACAATATAAAATACTTCACAAGATTCACTACATAGAACAGAAACTGGCAAAAATGGGATCCACATCAGAAATCTGCACAAACTGCATGCAAAATAAACCTGACACTTACCTTCACACATTCTGGCACTGCACACCTGTCGAACAAAATCACTTTCTGTTTTCTTGGGTTGCCATATCCCCCTGTCTCCCTCCCTCTGCTTACTTGACGACACCTCTGTGTCAAACCTTACAAACCCAAACAATAAACTCCTACTGGTGGCCCTAACCATCACCAAGAAAACTATCCTCATGAACTGGAAGTCCAAACACAACATAAACATTAGTCACTGGAAAAATCTCTTATCCGACTACATCTTAATGGAAGACTTCAATCAATAGCTTGCAAGAGAATCTCTATCTATTTGGTCACCACTCATTTTCTCTTCACAAAACAGTCCCTCATGATGCCTGAGAGCCAATTCCACTAGAAGCATCAATATCATTACATCAAGTCTTTGCATCTTATAACAATATCATAGCCAGAATATCACTAACTTAAAACATACCTGTAGCTTCACAGTTATTGTATCATATTGTTTTATATAGATAGTATCTTTACTAATTAATTATAGTATAGCAGTGTTTCTCTCCATTTTTTTCTTTTTTTCTGTCTTCCACTGCCCCTCTCCAATAATTTGTTGCTGTTGTTATTGATAATTCTATTTCCATTATTATTATTGTTATTATTACTGTAACCAACTAGCCCTATATCAAATGAGGGGGAGGAGGAACAACAGATATAATTATGATGTTTACTATTACGATGGCTATATTTGCTACTTGCTAATATTAAGGCCTCGGGTCCCCGTGGGGCCGCACCCGATGGATCCTTGTCTGGGGTCTCTTCGCTCCTCCCAGCCTCTGGCCCTTCCCATTTCTGCCCTGGACAACTCACACGCAAACAGCAAACATGGCAACCTCCATCTTGTTTTTAATGCATCACACACGCCCTGTTTTTAATGAACTATATTCATTCACAAAAACAAACATGCAACAGCAGCAACTACAAAAACAAAAAACAAACAGAAAAAAAACCCAAAAAATAACACACACGAGCCACAGTGGGAGGTAGGGGACAGGGGCTGGAGGGTGCGGGGACCCTCAGGCTCGTTCCCAGTGGGTCAGCAGGGGCCCGAGACTCCACATTAAAATGAATAAAAATAGAATAAATAAATAAATCAGTGTCTTAGAAGATTTATCTTCCCTGTCCTTCCTCCTCCCCCTCCACTATCTCCCACTATCCTTCACTATAGTAATTATTATCACTATAATTATTATTGTTTTGTATATGTCTGTTGGTCTTGTTTGCTTTATTTATTATCATTATTACTTTCCTTTAAATACTTATTAATGGAAGCATTATTTTACTTCATATGTTCATTATATATCCTTACTATAATATAAATAACAATGTAATAATTATTATCATTCCTTTATTATTGTATTAACTATTTACTGGTAAACATATAAATTATTAAAGGTAACACCATGATAGGTCTCACACACACACCTGCGCGCGCACACACACACAAATACACATTGTTCGTAACTTTGTTGTTCATATCTGTATTGTCTGTACTGTATTGTCCAATAAAAAAATAAAATAAAAAAACTGTAGAAGACAGAGGTTGTGAAAACTTCTGCTATGCTCTTAACCCCTCCTACATTGCTCCATGTTGGAGGGTACTGACCCAGTTTGTATTAGCAATACTAGTGGGCTGTATGCACATTTGATTTAATTTATATGATTTTAAAATATAGTTTTGAGTTTTTCTGTATTGTTAAAAATTTTATTTTTTGCACTAAAAGCTTTTGCATGGAACTTCATTGTAGCTTGCTTTGTTTTTTATTGTGTATTTATAAGTCTTTAGTTGTTGCAACTCAGAGGGATATGGCAGTGGAATATTTACAATGAATCCATATCAGACATTAAAATCTTGTCCACACATATCAAATGAGGCTATAATCAATATTTCAGAGTATTTCAAACTCAAATATTGGTGGGAAATCTGAGTTCGAAATTATTCTGATCCAAATCTCAGCCCATCATTCCTCCCTGTGATTATTTCCAGGAATGAATTAACCCCAGTCTGGCTTCTTAAATGTGAATAAATATAAAAATGAGCCAAATGAGCCAGTCTTTTGAATGGCTCTTTGAAATGAACGGATCCCAAAGATCCGGCTCCCTCCAAAGAGCCATAAATCCCATCTCTAATAATCGAATTGATTGTGGTAGACTATGGTAGAGTCGGGCGCAGTGACCGCATCTGGGCTGATTGGCTGAAGCTCATTTCTGGGTTGGGCGGGACAGGAAACAGGACTGCGGGAACGCGCAAAGCATGGATACGCGCTCCCGCTGAGTTTTCAGGGA